>NW_027440309.1:0-145164 GCF_031893055.1 Leptodactylus fuscus
CATCCAGTGCACATATATTAAATATCCAGTGCACAAATATTAAATATCCAGTGCACATATATTATAGATCCAGTGCACATATATTAAATATCCAGTGCACAAATATTAGATATCCAGTGCACATATATTAAATATACAGTGCACATATATTAAATATATCCAGTGCACATATATTAAATATCCAGTTCACAAATATTAAATATCCAGTGCACATATATTATATACATCCAGTGCACATATATTAAATATCCAGTGCACAAATATTAAATATCCAGTGCACATATATTATAGATCCAGTGCACATATATTAAATATCCAGTGCACAAATATTAGATATCCAGTGCACATATATTAAATATCCAGTGCACATATATTAAGTATCCAGTGCACATATATTAAATATCCAGTTCACAAATATTAAATATCCAGTGCACATATATTATATATATCCAGTGCACATATATTAAATATTCAGTGCACATATATTAGATATCCAGTGCACATATAGTAAATATCCAGTGCACATATATTAAATATTCAGTGCACATATATTAGATATCCAGTGCACATATAGTAAATATCCAGTGCACATATATTAAATATATCCAGTGCACATATATAAAATATCCAGTGCACATATATTACATATCCAGTGCACATATATTAAATATATCCAGTGCACATATATTCAACATCCAGTGCACATATATTATATATATCCAGTGCACATATATTATAGATCCAGTGCACATATATTAGTTATATCCAGTGCACATATATTACATATCCAGTGCACATATATTAAATATATCCAGTGCACATATATTATAGATCCAGTGCACATATATTATTTATATCCAGTGCACATATATTAAATATCCAGTGCACATATATTAAATATCCAGTGCACATATATTATATATATCCAGTGCACATATATTAAATATCCAGTGCACATATATTATATAGATCCAGTGCACATATATTAGATATCCAGTTCACATATATTATATATATCCAGTGCACATATATTAAATATCCAGTGCACATATATTATATATATCCAGTGCACATATATTAGATATCCAGTTCACATATATTAAATATCCAGTGCACATATATTAAATATATCCAATGCACATATATTAAATATCCAGTGCACATATATCATATATATCTAGTGCACATATATTAATATTCAGTGCACATATATTAGATATCCAGTTCACATATATTAACTATCCAGGGCACATATATTAAATATATCCAGTGCACATATATTAAATATTCAGTGCACATATATTCAATATCCAGTGCACATATATTAGATATCCAGTGCACAAATATTAAATATCCAGTGCACATATATTATATATATCCAGTGCACATATATTAAAAATCCAGTGCACATATATTATATATATCCAGTGCACATATATTAGATATCCAGTTCACATATATTAAATATCCAGTGCACATATATTAAATATATCCAATGCACATATATTAAATATCCAGTGCACATATATCATATATATCCAGTGCACATATATTAAATATTCAGTGCACATATATTAGATATCCAGTGCACATATATTAAATATCCAGGGCACATATATTAAATATATCCAGTGCACATATATTAAATATCCAGTGCACATATATTATATATATCCAGTGCACATTTATTAAATATCCAGTGCACATATATTAAATATCCAGTGCACAAATATTAAATATCCAGTGCACATATATTAGATATCCAGTGCACAGTTATTAAATATCCAGTGCACATATATTAAATATATCCAGTGCACATATATCAAATATCCAGTGCACATATATTAAATATCCAGTGCACATATATTATATATATCCCGTGCACATATATTAAATATCCAGTGCACATATATTAGATATCCATTGCACATATATTAAATATATCCAGTGCACATATATTCAACATCCAGTGCACATATATTATATATATCCAGTGCACATATATTATAGATCCAGTGCACATATATTATTTATATCCAGTGCACATATATTATATACATCCAGTGCACATATATTAAATATCCAGTGCACATATATTATATATATCCAGTGCACATATATTAAATATCCAGTGCACATATATTAGATATCCAGTGCACATATAATAAATATCCAGTGCACAAATATTAAATATCCAGTGCACATATATTAAATATCCAGTGCTCATATATTATATATATCCAGTGCACATATATTAACTATCCAATGCACATATATTAGATATCCAGTGCACAAATATTAAATATATGGTGCACATATATTAAATATCCATTGCACAAATATTAAATATCCAGTGCACATATATTATATATATCCAGTGCACATATATTAGATATTTAACGCACATATATTAAATATCCAGTGCACATATATTATATATATCCAGTGCACATATATTAAATATCCAGTGCACATATATTAGATATCCAGTGCACATATAATAAATATCGAGTGCACATATATTAAATATCCAGTGTACAAATATTAAATATCCAGTGCTCATATATTATATATATCCAGTGCACATATATTAAATATCCAATGCACATATATTAGATATCCAGTGCACAAATATTGAATATATGGTGCACATATATTAAATATCCATTGCACAAATATTAAATATCCAGTGCACATATATTATATATATCCAGTGCACATATATTAGATATCCAATGCACATATATTAAATATCCAGTGCACATATAATATATATATCCAGTGCACATATATTAGATATCCAGTGAACAAATATTAAATATCCAGTGCACAAATATTAAATATCCAGTGCACATATATTATATATATCCAGTGCACATATATTAAATATCCAGTGCACATATATTAAATATCCAGTGCACATATATTATATATATCCAGTGCACATATATTAGATATCCAGTGCACAAATATTAAATATCCAGTGCACATATATTAAATCTATCCAGTGCACATATATTAAATATCCAGTGCACATATATTATATATTTCCAGTGCACATATATTATATATTTCCAGTGCACATATATTCAAAATCCAGTGCACATATATTATATATATCCAGTGCACATATATTATAGATCCAGTGCACATATATTATTTATATCCAGTGCACATATGTTATATATATCCAGTGCACATATATTAAATATCCAGTGCACAAATATTAAATATCCAGTGCACATATATTATATATATCCAGTGCACATATATAAAATATCCAGTGCACATATATTAAATATATCCAGTGCACATATATTCAACATCCAGCGCACATATATTATATATACATCCAGTGCACATATGTTATTTATATCCAGTGCACATATATTATATACATCCAGTGCACATATATTAAATATCCAGTGCACAAATATTAAATATCCAGTGCACATATTTTATATATATCCAGTGCACATATATTAAATATCCAGTGCACATATATTAGATATCCAGTGCACATATATTATATATATCCAGTGCACATATATTATATACATCCAGTGCACATATATTAAATATCCAGTGCACAAATATTAAATATCCAGTGCACATATATTATAGATCCAGTGCACATATATTATTTATATCCAGTGCACATATATTAAATATCCTGTGCACATATATTAGATAGCCATTGCACATATATTAAATATCCAATGCACATATATTAAATATCCAGTGCACATATATTATATATATATATCCAGTGCACATATATTAGATATCCGGTGCACATATATTAAATATATCCAGTGCACATATATTAAAAATCCAGTGCAGAAATATTAAATATCCAGTGCACATATATTATATATATCCAGTGCACATATATTAGATATCCAGTGCACATATATTAAATATCCAGTGAACATATATTAAATATCCAGTGCGCATATATTAAATATCCAGTGCACATATATTAAATATATCCAGTGCACATATATTAAATATCCAGTTCACAAATATTAAATATCCAGTGCACATATATAATATATATCCAGTGCACATATATTAAATATTCAGTGCACATATATTAGATATCCAGTGCACATATAGTAAATATCCAGTGCACATATATTAAATATTCAGTTCACATATATTATATATATCCCGTGCACATATATTAAATATCCAGTGCACATATATTAGATATCCAGTGCACATATATTAAATATCCAGTGCACATATATTATAGATCCAGTGCACATATATTAAATATCCAGTGCACATATATTCAATATCTAGTGCACATATATTACATATATCCAGTGCACATATATTAAATATATCCAGTGCACATATATTCAACATCCAGTGCACATATATTATATATTTCCAGTGCACATATATTATAGATCCAGTGCACATATTTTAAATATCCAGTGCACATATATTATATACATCCAGTGCACATATATTAAATATCCAGTGCACAAATATTATATATCCAGTGCACATATATTAAATATCCAGTGCACATATATTAAATATCCAGTGCACATATATTATATATATCCAGTGCACATATATTAGATATCCAGTGCAAATATATTAAATATCCAATGCACATATATTAAATATCCAGTGCACATATATTATATATATCCAGTGCACATATATTAAATATCCAGTGCACACATATTAAATATCCAGTGCACATATATTATATATCCAGTGCACATATATTAAATATCCAGTGCACATATATTAAATATCTTGTGCACATATATTATATATATCCAGTGCACATATATTAGATATCCAGTGCAAATATATTAAATATCCAATGCACATATATTAAATATCCAGTGCACATATATTAAATATCCAGTGCACATATATTATATATATCTAGTGCACATATATTAAATATCCAGTGCACATATATTAGATATCCAGTGCACATATATTAAATATCCAGTGCACATACATTAAATATATCCAATGCACATATATTAAATATCCAGTGCACATATATTAGATATCTAGTGCACATATATTAAATATCCAGTGCACATATATTAAATATCCAGTGCACATATATTAAATATCCAGTGCAAATAGATTAAATATATCCAGTGCACATATAATAAATATCCAGTGCACAAATATTAAATATCCAGTGCACATATATTATATATCTCCAGTGCACATATATTAAATATCCAGTGCACATATATTAGATATCCAGTGCACATATAGTAAATATCCAGTGCACATATATTAAATATCCAGTGCACATATATTAGATATCAAGTGCACATATATTAAATATATCCAGTGCACATATATTCAACATCCATTGCACATATATTATATATATCCAGTGCACATTTATTATATACATCCAGTGCACATATATTAAATATCCAGTGCACATATATTAGATATCCAGTGCACATATAATAAATATCCAGTGCACAAATATTAAATATCCAGTGCACATATATTATATATCTCCAGTGCACATATATTAAATATCCAGTGCACATATATTAGATATCCAGTGCACATATAGTAAATATCCAGTGCACATATATTAAATATCCAGTGCACATATATTATATATCAAGTGCACATATATTAAATATATCCAGTGCACATATATTCAACATCCAGTGCACATATATTATATATATCCAGTGCACATATATTATATACATCCAGTGCACATATATTAAATATCCAGTGCACAAATATTAAATATTCAGTGCACATATATTATAGATCCAGGGCACATATATTAAATATCCAGTTCACAAATATTAAATATCCAGTGCACATATATTAAATATCCAGTGCTCATATATTAAATATATCCAGTGCACATATATTAAATATTTAGTGCACATATATTAAATATCCAGTGCACATATATTAAATATATCCAGTGCACATGTATTAAATATCCAGTTCACAAATAATAAATATCCAGTGCACATATATTATATACATCCAGTGCACATATATTAAATATCCAGTGCACAAATATTAAATATCCAGTGCACATATATTATAGATCCAGTGCACATATATTAAATATTCAGTGCACATATATTAGATATCCAGTGCACATATAGTAAATATCCAGTGCACATATATTAAATATTCAGTGCACATATATTAGATATCCAGTGCACATATAGTAAATATCCAGTGCACATATATTAAATATATCCAGTGCACATATATAAAATATCCAGTGCACATATATTAGATATCCAGTGCACATATATTAAATATATCCAGTGCACATATATTCAACATCCAGTGCACATATATTATATATATCCAGTGCACATATATTATAGATCCAGTGCACATATATTATTTATATCCAGTGCACATATATTAAATATACAGTGCACAAATATTAAATATACAGTGCACATATATTATATATATATCCAGTGCACATATATTAGATATCCAGTGCACATATATTAAATATCCAGTGCACATATATTATATATATCCAGTGCACATATATTAAATATCCAGTGCACATATATTAGATATCCAGTGCACATATATTAAATATCCAGTGCACATATATTAAATATATCCAGTGCACATATATTATATATATCCCGTGCACATAAATTAAATATCCAGTGCACATATATTAAATATATCCAGTGCACATATATTCAACATCCAGTGCACATATATTATATATTTCCAGTGCACAAATATTATATATCCAGTGCACATATATTAAATATCCAGTGCACATATATTAAATATCCAGTGCACATATATTATATATATCCAGTGCACATATATTAGATATCCAGTGCAAATATATTAAATATCCAATGCACATATATTAAATATCCAGTGCACAAATATTAAATATCCAGTGCACATATATTAGATATCCAGTGCAAATATATTAAATATCCAATGCACATATATTAAATATCCAGTGCACATATATTAAATATCCAGTGCACACATATTAAATATCCAGTGCACATATATTATATATCCAGTGCACATATATTAAATATCCAGTGCACATATATTAAATATCTTGTGCACATATATTATATATATCCAGTGCACATATATTAGATATCCAGTGCAAATATATTAAATATCCAATGCACATATATTAAATATCCAGTGCACATATATTAAATATACAGTGCACATATATTATATATATCCAGTGCACATATATTAAATATCCAGTGCACATATATTAGATATCCAGTTCACATATATTAGATATCCAGTGCACATACATTAAATATATCCAGTGCACATATATTAAATATCCAGTGCACAAATATTAAATATCCAGTGCACATATATTATATATATCCAGTGCACATATATTAGATATCTAGTGCACATATATTAAATATCCAGTGCACATATATTAAATATCCAGTGCACATATATTAAATATCCAGTGCACCTAGATTAAATATATCCAGTGCACATATAATAAATATCCAGTGCACAAATATTAAATATCCAGTGCACATATATTACATATATCCAGTGCACATATATTAAATATCCAGTGCACATATATTAGATATCCAGTGCACATATAGTAAATATCCAGTGCACATATATTAAATATCCAGTGCACATATATTAGATATCAAGTGCACATATATTAAATATCCAGTGCACATATATTAAATATCCAGTGCACATATATTAAATATATCCAGTGCACATATATTAAATATCCAGTTCACAAATATTAGATATCCAGTGCACATATATTAAATATCCAGTTCACAAATATTAAATATCCAGTGCACATATATTATATACATCCAGTGCACATATATTAAATATCCAGTGCACAAATATTAAATATCCAGTGCACATATATTATCGATCCAGTGCACATATATTAAATATCCAGTGCACAAATATTAGATATCCAGTGCACATATATTAAATATCCAGTGCACATATATTAAATATCCAGTGAACATATATTAAATATCCAGTGCACATATATTAAATATATCCAGTGCACATATATTAAATATCCAGTTCACAAATATTAAATATCCAGTGCACATATATTAAATATTCAGTGCACATATATTAGATATCCAGTGCACATATAGTAAATATCCAGTGCACATATATTAAATATTCAGTGCACATATATTAGATATCCAGTGCACATATAGTAAATATCCAGTGCACATATATTAAATATATCAGGTGCACATATATAAAATATCCAGTGCACATATATTAGATATCCAGTGCACATATATTAAATATATCCAGTGCACATATATTCAACATCCAGTGCACATATATTATATATATCCAGTGCACATATATTATAGATCCAGTGCACATATATTATTTATATCCAGTGCACATATATTAAATATCCAGTGCACAAATATTAAATATACAGTGCACATATATTATATATATCCAGTGCACATATATTAAATATCCAGTGCACATATATTAGATATCCAGTGCACATATATTATATATATCCAGTGCACATATATTAGATATCCAGTGCACATATATTAAATATCCAGTGCACATATATTAAATATCCAGTGCACATATATTAAATATCCAGTTCACAAATATTAAATATCCAGTGCACATATATTATATATATCCAGTGCACATATATTAAATATTCAGTGCACATATATTATATATCCAGTGCACATATATTAAATATCCAGTGCACATATATTAAATATCTTGTGCACATATATTATATATATCCAGTGCACATATATTAGATATCCAGTGCAAATATATTAAATATCCAATGCACATATATTAAATATCCAGTGCACATATGTTAAATATCCAGTGCACATATATTATATATATCTAGTGCACATATATTAAATATCCAGTGCACATATATTAGATATCCAGTGCACATATATTAAATATCCAGTGCACATACATTAAATATATCCAATGCACATATACTAAATATCCAGTGCACATATATTAGATATCTAGTGCACATATATTAAATATCCAGTGCACATATATTAAATATCCAGTGCACATATATTAAATATCCAGTGCACATATAGTAAATATCTAGTGCACATATATTAAATATCCAGTGCACATATATTAGATATCAAGTGCACATATATTAAATATATCCAGTGCACATATATTCAACATCCAGTGCACATATATTATATATATCCAGTGCACATATATTATATACATCCAGTGCACATATATTAAATATCCAGTGCACAAATATTAAATATTCAGTGCACATATATTATAGATCCAGGGCACATATATTAAATATCCAGTTCACAAATATTAAATATCCAGTGCGCATATATTAAATATCCAGTGCTCATATATTAAATATATCCAGTGCACATATATTAAATATTTAGTGCACATATATTAAATATCCAGTGCACATATATTAAATATATCCAGTGCACATGTATTAAATATCCAGTTCACAAATAATAAATATCCAGTGCACATATATTATATACATCCAGTGCACATATATTAAATATCCAGTGCACAAATATTAGATATCCAGTGCACATATATTAAATATCCAGTGCACATATATTAAATATCCAGTGCACATATATTAAATATCCAGTGCACATATATTAAATATATCCAGTGCACATATATTAAATATCCAGTTCACAAATATTAAATATCCAGTGCACATATATTATATATATCCAGTGCACATATATTAAATATTCAGTGCACATATATTAGATATCCAGTGCACATATAGTAAATATCCAGTGCACATATATTAAATATTCAGTGCACATATATTAGATATCCAGTGCACATATAGTAAATATCCAGTGCACATATATTAAATATATCCAGTACACATATATAAAATATCCAGTGCACATATATTAGATATCCAGTGCACATATATTAAATATATCCAGTGCACATATATTCAACATCCAGTGCACATATATTATATATATCCAGTGCACATATATTAGATATCCAGTGCACATATATTAAATATCCAGTGCACATATATTATATATATCCAGTGCACATATATTAAATATCCAGTGCACATATATTAGATATCCAGTGCACATATATTAAATATCCAGTGCACATATATTAAATATATCCAGTGCACATATATTATATATATCCCGTGCACATAAATTAAATATCCAGTGCACATATATTAAATATATCCAGTGCACATATATTCAACATCCAGTGCACATATATTATATATTTCCAGTGCACAAATATTATATATCCAGTGCACATATATTAAATATCCAGTGCACATATATTAAATATCCAGTGCACATATATTATATATATCCAGTGCACATATATTAGATATCCAGTGCAAATATATTAAATATCCAATGCACATATATTAAATATCCAGTGCACAAATATTAAATATCCAGTGCACATATATTAGATATCCAGTGCAAATATATTAAATATCCAATGCACATATATTAAATATCCAGTGCACATATATTAAATATCCAGTGCACACATATTAAATATCCAGTGCACATATATTATATATCCAGTGCACATATATTAAATATCCAGTGCACATATATTAAATATCTTGTGCACATATATTATATATATCCAGTGCACATATATTAGATATCCAGTGCAAATATATTAAATATCCAATGCACATATATTAAATATCCAGTGCACATATATTAAATATACAGTGCACATATATTATATATATCCAGTGCACATATATTAAATATCCAGTGCACATATATTAGATATCCAGTTCACATATATTAGATATCCAGTGCACATACATTAAATATATCCAGTGCACATATATTAAATATCCAGTGCACAAATATTAAATATCCAGTGCACATATATTATATATATCCAGTGCACATATATTAGATATCTAGTGCACATATATTAAATATCCAGTGCACATATATTAAATATCCAGTGCACATATATTAAATATCCAGTGCACCTAGATTAAATATATCCAGTGCACATATAATAAATATCCAGTGCACAAATATTAAATATCCAGTGCACATATATTACATATATCCAGTGCACATATATTAAATATCCAGTGCACATATATTAGATATCCAGTGCACATATAGTAAATATCCAGTGCACATATATTAAATATCCAGTGCACATATATTAGATATCAAGTGCACATATATTAAATATCCAGTGCACATATATTAAATATCCAGTGCACATATATTAAATATATCCAGTGCACATATATTAAATATCCAGTTCACAAATATTAGATATCCAGTGCACATATATTAAATATCCAGTTCACAAATATTAAATATCCAGTGCACATATATTATATACATCCAGTGCACATATATTAAATATCCAGTGCACAAATATTAAATATCCAGTGCACATATATTATCGATCCAGTGCACATATATTAAATATCCAGTGCACAAATATTAGATATCCAGTGCACATATATTAAATATCCAGTGCACATATATTAAATATCCAGTGAACATATATTAAATATCCAGTGCACATATATTAAATATATCCAGTGCACATATATTAAATATCCAGTTCACAAATATTAAATATCCAGTGCACATATATTAAATATTCAGTGCACATATATTAGATATCCAGTGCACATATAGTAAATATCCAGTGCACATATATTAAATATTCAGTGCACATATATTAGATATCCAGTGCACATATAGTAAATATCCAGTGCACATATATTAAATATATCAGGTGCACATATATAAAATATCCAGTGCACATATATTAGATATCCAGTGCACATATATTAAATATATCCAGTGCACATATATTCAACATCCAGTGCACATATATTATATATATCCAGTGCACATATATTATAGATCCAGTGCACATATATTATTTATATCCAGTGCACATATATTAAATATCCAGTGCACAAATATTAAATATACAGTGCACATATATTATATATATCCAGTGCACATATATTAAATATCCAGTGCACATATATTAGATATCCAGTGCACATATATTATATATATCCAGTGCACATATATTAGATATCCAGTGCACATATATTAAATATCCAGTGCACATATATTAAATATCCAGTGCACATATATTAAATATCCAGTTCACAAATATTAAATATCCAGTGCACATATATTATATATATCCAGTGCACATATATTAAATATTCAGTGCACATATATTATATATCCAGTGCACATATATTAATTATCCAGTGCACATATATTAAATATCTTGTGCACATATATTATATATATCCAGTGCACATATATTAGATATCCAGTGCAAATATATTAAATATCCAATGCACATATATTAAATATCCAGTGCACATATGTTAAATATCCAGTGCACATATATTATATATATCTAGTGCACATATATTAAATATCCAGTGCACATATATTAGATATCCAGTGCACATATATTAAATATCCAGTGCACATACATTAAATATATCCAATGCACATATACTAAATATCCAGTGCACATATATTAGATATCTAGTGCACATATATTAAATATCCAGTGCACATATATTAAATATCCAGTGCACATATATTAAATATCCAGTGCACATATAGTAAATATCTAGTGCACATATATTAAATATCCAGTGCACATATATTAGATATCAAGTGCACATATATTAAATATATCCAGTGCACATATATTCAACATCCAGTGCACATATATTATATATATCCAGTGCACATATATTATATACATCCAGTGCACATATATTAAATATCCAGTGCACAAATATTAAATATTCAGTGCACATATATTATAGATCCAGGGCACATATATTAAATATCCAGTTCACAAATATTAAATATCCAGTGCGCATATATTAAATATCCAGTGCTCATATATTAAATATATCCAGTGCACATATATTAAATATTTAGTGCACATATATTAAATATCCAGTGCACATATATTAAATATATCCAGTGCACATGTATTAAATATCCAGTTCACAAATAATAAATATCCAGTGCACATATATTATATACATCCAGTGCACATATATTAAATATCCAGTGCACAAATATTAGATATCCAGTGCACATATATTAAATATCCAGTGCACATATATTAAATATCCAGTGCACATATATTAAATATCCAGTGCACATATATTAAATATATCCAGTGCACATATATTAAATATCCAGTTCACAAATATTAAATATCCAGTGCACATATATTATATATATCCAGTGCACATATATTAAATATTCAGTGCACATATATTAGATATCCAGTGCACATATAGTAAATATCCAGTGCACATATATTAAATATTCAGTGCACATATATTAGATATCCAGTGCACATATAGTAAATATCCAGTGCACATATATTAAATATATCCAGTACACATATATAAAATATCCAGTGCACATATATTAGATATCCAGTGCACATATATTAAATATATCCAGTGCACATATATTCAACATCCAGTGCACATATATTATATATATCCAGTGCACATATATTATAGATCCAGTGCACATATATTATTTATATCCAGTGCACATATATTAAATATCCAGTGCACAAATATTAAATATACAGTGCACATATATTATATATATATCCAGTGCACATATATTAGATATCCAGTGCACATATATTAAATATCCAGTGCACATATATTATATATATCCAGTGCACATATATTAAATATCCAGTGCACATATATTAGATATCCAGTGCACATATATTAAATATCCAGTGCACATATATTAAATATATCCAGTGCACATATATTATATATATCCCGTGCACATAAATTAAATATCCAGTGCACATATATTAAATATATCCAGTGCACATATATTCAACATCCAGTGCACATATATTATATATTTCCAGTGCACAAATATTATATATCCAGTGCACATATATTAAATATCCAGTGCACATATATTAAATATCCAGTGCACATATATTATATATATCCAGTGCACATATATTAGATATCCAGTGCAAATATATTAAATATCCAATGCACATATATTAAATATCCAGTGCACAAATATTAAATATCCAGTGCACATATATTAGATATCCAGTGCAAATATATTAAATATCCAATGCACACATATTAAATATCCAGTGCACATATATTAAATATCCAGTGCACACATATTAAATATCCAGTGCACATATATTATATATCCAGTGCACATATATTAAATATCCAGTGAACATATATTAAATATCTTGTGCACATATATTATATATATCCAGTGCACATATATTAGATATCCAGTGCAAATATATTAAATATCCAATGCACATATATTAAATATCCAGTGCACATATATTAAATATCCAGTGCACATATATTATATATATCCAGTGCACATATATTAAATATCCAGTGCACATATATTAGATATCCAGTGCACATATATTAGATATCCAGTGCACATACATTAAATATATCCAGTGCACATATATTAAATATCCAGTGCACAAATATTAAATATCCAGTGCACATATATTATATATATCCAGTGCACATATATTAGATATCTAGTGCACATATATTAAATATCCAGTGCACATATATTAAATATCCAGTGCACATATATTAAATATCCAGTGCACCTAGATTAAATATATCCAGTGCACATATAATAAATATCCAGTGCACAAATATTAAATATCCAGTGCACAAATATTAAATATCCAGTGCACATATATTAAATTTCCAGTGCACATATATTAGATATCCAGTGCACATATAGTAAATATCCAGTGCACATATATTAAATATCCAGTGCACATATATTAGATATCAAGTGCACATATATTAAATATATCCAGTGCACATATATTCAACATCCAGTGCACATATATTATATATATCCAGTGCTCATATATTATATACATCCAGTGCACATATATTAAATATCCAGTGCACATATATTAAATATATCCAGTGCACATATATTAAATATCCAGTTCACAAATATTAAATATCCAGTGCACATATATTATATACATCCAGTGCACATATATTAAATATCCAGTGCACAAATATTAAATATCCAGTGCACATATATTATAGATCCAGTGCACATATATTAAATATCCAGTGCACAAATATTAGATATCCAGTGCACATATATTAAATTTCCAGTGCACATATATTAAATATCCAGTGCACATATATTAAATATCCAGTGCACAAATATTAGATATCCAGTGCACATATATTAAATTTCCAGTGCACATATATTAAATATCCAGTGCACATATATTAAATATCCAGTTCACAAATATTAAATATCCAGTGCACATATATAATATATATCCAGTGCACATATATTAAATATTCAGTGCACATATATTAGATATCCAGTGCACATATAGTAAATATCCAGTGCACATATATTAAATATTCAGTTCACATATATTATATATATCCCGTGCACATATATTAAATATCCAGTGCACATATATTAGATATCCAGTGCACATATATTAAATATATCCAGTGCACATATATTCAACATCCAGTGCACATATATTATATATTTCCAGTGCACATATATTATAGATCCAGTGCACATATTTTAAATATCCAGTGCACATATATTATATACATCCAGTGCACATATATTAAATATCCAGTGCACAAATATTATATATCCAGTGCACATATATTAAATATCCAGTGCACATATATTAAATATCCAGTGCACATATATTATATATATCCAGTGCACATATATTAGATATCCAGTGCAAATATATTAAATATCCAATGCACATATATTAAATATCCAGTGCACATATATTATATATATCCAGTGCACATATATTAAATATCCAGTGCACACATATTAAATATCCAGTGCACATATATTATATATCCAGTGCACATATATTAAATATCCAGTGCACATATATTAAATATCTTGTGCACATATATTATATATATCCAGTGCACATATATTAGATATCCAGTGCAAATATTTTAAATATCCAATGCACATATATTAAATATCCAGTGCACATATATTAAATATCCAGTGCACATATATTATATATATCTAGTGCACATATATTAAATATCCAGTGCACATATATTAGATATCCAGTGCACATATATTAAATATATCCAATGCACATATATTAAATATCCAGTGCACATATATTAGATATCTAGTGCACATATATTAAATATCCAGTGCACATATATTAAATATCCAGTGCACATATATTAAATATCCAGTGCAAATAGATTAAATATATCCAGTGCACATATAATAAATATCCAGTGCACAAATATTAAATATCCAGTGCACATATATTATATATCTCCAGTGCACATATATTAAATATCCAGTGCACATATATTAGATATCCAGTGCACATATAGTAAATATTCAGTGCACATATATTAAATATCCAGTGCACATATATTAGATATCAAGTGCACATATATTAAATATATCCAGTGCACATATATTCAACATCCAGTGCACATATATTATATATATCCAGTGCACATATATTATATACATCCAGTGCACATATATTAAATATCCAGTGCACAAATATTAAATATTCAGTGCACATATATTATAGATCCAGGGCACATATATTAAATATCCAGTTCACAAATATTAAATATCCAGTGCACATATATTAAATATCCAGTGCTCATATATTATAGATCCAGTGCACATATATTAAATATCCAGTGCACAAATATTAGATATCCAGTGCACATATATTAAATTTCCAGTGCACATATATTAAATATCCAGTGCACATATATTAAATATCCAGTGCACAAATATTAGATATCCAGTGCACATATATTAAATTTCCAGTGCACATATATTAAATATCCAGTGCACATATATTAAATATCCAGTTCACAAATATTAAATATCCAGTGCACATATATAATATATATCCAGTGCACATATATTAAATATTCAGTGCACATATATTAGATATCCAGTGCACATATAGTAAATATCCAGTGCACATATATTAAATATTCAGTTCACATATATTATATATATCCCGTGCACATATATTAAATATCCAGTGCACATATATTAGATATCCAGTGCACATATATTAAATATATCCAGTGCACATATATTCAACATCCAGTGCACATATATTATATATTTCCAGTGCACATATATTATAGATCCAGTGCACATATTTTAAATATCCAGTGCACATATATTATATACATCCAGTGCACATATATTAAATATCCAGTGCACAAATATTATATATCCAGTGCACATATATTAAATATCCAGTGCACATATATTAAATATCCAGTGCACATATATTATATATATCCAGTGCACATATATTAGATATCCAGTGCAAATATATTAAATATCCAATGCACATATATTAAATATCCAGTGCACATATATTATATATATCCAGTGCACATATATTAAATATCCAGTGCACACATATTAAATATCCAGTGCACATATATTATATATCCAGTGCACATATATTAAATATCCAGTGCACATATATTAAATATCTTGTGCACATATATTATATATATCCAGTGCACATATATTAGATATCCAGTGCAAATATTTTAAATATCCAATGCACATATATTAAATATCCAGTGCACATATATTAAATATCCAGTGCACATATATTATATATATCTAGTGCACATATATTAAATATCCAGTGCACATATATTAGATATCCAGTGCACATATATTAAATATATCCAATGCACATATATTAAATATCCAGTGCACATATATTAGATATCTAGTGCACATATATTAAATATCCAGTGCACATATATTAAATATCCAGTGCACATATATTAAATATCCAGTGCAAATAGATTAAATATATCCAGTGCACATATAATAAATATCCAGTGCACAAATATTAAATATCCAGTGCACATATATTATATATCTCCAGTGCACATATATTAAATATCCAGTGCACATATATTAGATATCCAGTGCACATATAGTAAATATTCAGTGCACATATATTAAATATCCAGTGCACATATATTAGATATCAAGTGCACATATATTAAATATATCCAGTGCACATATATTCAACATCCAGTGCACATATATTATATATATCCAGTGCACATATATTATATACATCCAGTGCACATATATTAAATATCCAGTGCACAAATATTAAATATTCAGTGCACATATATTATAGATCCAGGGCACATATATTAAATATCCAGTTCACAAATATTAAATATCCAGTGCACATATATTAAATATCCAGTGCTCATATATTAAATATATCCAGTGCACATATATTAAATATTTAGTGCACATATATTAAATATCCAGTGCACATATATTAAATATATCCAGTGCACATGTATTAAATATCCAGTTCACAAATAATAAATATCCAGTGCACATATATTATATACATCCAGTGCACATATATTAAATATCCAGTGCACAAATATTAAATATCCAGTTCACAAATAATAAATATCCAGTGCACATATATTATATACATCCAGTGCACATATATTAAATATCCAGTGCACAAATATTAAATATCCAGTGCAAATATATTATAGATCCAGTGCACATATATTAAATATCCAGTGCACAAATATTAGATATCCAGTGCACATATATTAAATATCCAGTGCACATATATTAAATATCCAGTGCACATATATTAAATATCCAGTGCACATATATTAAATATATCCAGTGCACATATATTAAATATCCAGTTCACAAATATTAAATATCCAGTGCACATATATTATATATATCCAGTGCACATATATTAAATATTCAGTGCACATATATTAGATATCCAGTGCACATATAGTAAATATCCAGTGCACATATATTAAATATTCAGTGCACATATATTAGATATCCAGTGCACATATAGTAAATATCCAGTGCACATATATTAAATATATCCAGTGCACATATATAAAATATCCAGTGCACATATATTAGATATCCAGTGCACATATATTAAATATATCCAGTGCACATATATTCAACATCCAGTGCACATATATTATATATATCCAGTGCACATATATTATAGATCCAGTGCAAATATATTATTTATATCCAGTGCACATATATTAAATATCCAGTGCACAAATATTAAATATACAGTGCACATATATTATATATATATCCAGTGCACATATATTAGATATCCAGTGCACATATATTAAATATCCAGTGCACATATATTATATATATCCAGTGCACATATATTAAATATCCAGTGCACATATATTAAATATCCAGTGCACATATATTAGATATCCAGTGCACATATATTAAATATATCCAGTGCACATATATTAAATATATCCAGTGCACATATATTATATATATCCCGTGCACATAAATTAAATATCCAGTGCACATATATTAAATATATCCAGTGCACATATATTCAACATCCAGTGCACATATATTATATATTTCCAGTGCACAAATATTATATATCCAGTGCACATATATTAAATATCCAGTGCACATATATTAAATATCCAGTGCACATATATTAAATATCCAGTGCACATATATTATATATATCTAGTGCACATATATAATATATATCCAGTGCACATATATTAAATATTCAGTGCACATATATTAGATATCCAGTGCACATATAGTAAATATCCAGTGCACATATATTAAATATTCAGTTCACATATATTATATATATCCCGTGCACATATATTAAATATCCAGTGCACATATATTAGATATCCAGTGCACATATATTAAATATATCCAGTGCACATATATTCAACATCCAGTGCACATATATTATATATTTCCAGTGCACATATATTATAGATCCAGTGCACATATTTTAAATATCCAGTGCACATATATTATATACATCCAGTGCACATATATTAAATATCCAGTGCACAAATATTATATATCCAGTGCACATATATTAAATATCCAGTGCACATATATTAAATATCCAGTGCACATATATTATATATATCCAGTGCACATATATTAGATATCCAGTGCAAATATATTAAATATCCAATGCACATATATTAAATATCCAGTGCACATATATTATATATATCCAGTGCACATATATTAAATATCCAGTGCACACATATTAAATATCCAGTGCACATATATTATATATCCAGTGCACATATATTAAATATCCAGTGCACATATATTAAATATCTTGTGCACATATATTATATATATCCAGTGCACATATATTAGATATCCAGTGCAAATATTTTAAATATCCAATGCACATATATTAAATATCCAGTGCACATATATTAAATATCCAGTGCACATATATTATATATATCTAGTGCACATATATTAAATATCCAGTGCACATATATTAGATATCCAGTGCACATATATTAAATATATCCAATGCACATATATTAAATATCCAGTGCACATATATTAGATATCTAGTGCACATATATTAAATATCCAGTGCACATATATTAAATATCCAGTGCACATATATTAAATATCCAGTGCAAATAGATTAAATATATCCAGTGCACATATAATAAATATCCAGTGCACAAATATTAAATATCCAGTGCACATATATTATATATCTCCAGTGCACATATATTAAATATCCAGTGCACATATATTAGATATCCAGTGCACATATAGTAAATATTCAGTGCACATATATTAAATATCCAGTGCACATATATTAGATATCAAGTGCACATATATTAAATATATCCAGTGCACATATATTCAACATCCAGTGCACATATATTATATATATCCAGTGCACATATATTATATACATCCAGTGCACATATATTAAATATCCAGTGCACAAATATTAAATATTCAGTGCAC
Source organism: Leptodactylus fuscus (assembly GCF_031893055.1). NCBI lineage: Eukaryota > Metazoa > Chordata > Amphibia > Anura > Leptodactylidae > Leptodactylus > Leptodactylus fuscus. Next base: position 21,024 of record NW_027440309.1, read on the forward strand.
ATATATTATAGATCCAGGGCACATATATTAAATATCCAGTTCACAAATATTAAATATCCAGTGCACATATATTAAATATCCAGTGCTCATATATTAAATATATCCAGTGCACATATATTAAATATTTAGTGCACATATATTAAATATCCAGTGCACATATATTAAATATATCCAGTGCACATGTATTAAATATCCAGTTCACAAATAATAAATATCCAGTGCACATATATTATATACATCCAGTGCACATATATTAAATATCCAGTGCACAAATATTAAATATCCAGTTCACAAATAATAAATATCCAGTGCACATATATTATATACATCCAGTGCACATATATTAAATATCCAGTGCACAAATATTAAATATCCAGTGCAAATATATTATAGATCCAGTGCACATATATTAAATATCCAGTGCACAAATATTAGATATCCAGTGCACATATATTAAATATCCAGTGCACATATATTAAATATCCAGTGCACATATATTAAATATCCAGTGCACATATATTAAATATATCCAGTGCACATATATTAAATATCCAGTTCACAAATATTAAATATCCAGTGCACATATATTATATATATCCAGTGCACATATATTAAATATTCAGTGCACATATATTAGATATCCAGTGCACATATAGTAAATATCCAGTGCACATATATTAAATATTCAGTGCACATATATTAGATATCCAGTGCACATATAGTAAATATCCAGTGCACATATATTAAATATATCCAGTGCACATATATAAAATATCCAGTGCACATATATTAGATATCCAGTGCACATATATTAAATATATCCAGTGCACATATATTCAACATCCAGTGCACATATATTATATATATCCAGTGCACATATATTATAGATCCAGTGCACATATATTATTTATATCCAGTGCACATATATTAAATATCCAGTGCACAAATATTAAATATACAGTGCACATATATTATATATATATCCAGTGCACATATATTAGATATCCAGTGCACATATATTAAATATCCAGTGCACATATATTATATATATCCAGTGCACATATATTAAATATCCAGTGCACATATATTAAATATCCAGTGCACATATATTAGATATCCAGTGCACATATATTAAATATATCCAGTGCACATATATTAAATATATCCAGTGCACATATATTATATATATCCCGTGCACATAAATTAAATATCCAGTGCACATATATTAAATATATCCAGTGCACATATATTCAACATCCAGTGCACATATATTATATATTTCCAGTGCACAAATATTATATATCCAGTGCACATATATTAAATATCCAGTGCACATATATTAAATATCCAGTGCACATATATTATATATATCCAGTGCACATATATTAGATATCCAGTGCAAATATATTAAATATCCAATGCACATATATTAAATATCCAGTGCACAAATATTAAATATCCAGTGCACATATATTAGATATCCAGTGCAAATATATTAAATATCCAATGCACATATATTAAATATCCAGTGCACATATATTAAATATCCAGTGCACACATATTAAATATCCAGTGCACATATATTATATATCCAGTGCACATATATTAAATATCCAGTGCACATATATTAAATATCTTGTGCACATATATTATATATATCCAGTGCACATATATTAGATATCCAGTGCAAATATATTAAATATCCAATGCACATATATTAAATATCCAGTGCACATATATTAAATATCCAGTGCACATATATTATATATATCCAGTGCACATATATTAAATATCCAGTGCACATATATTAAATATCCAGTGCACAAATATTAAATATCCAGTGCACATATATTATATATATCCAGTGCACATATATTAGATATCTAGTGCACATATATTAAATATCCAGTGCACATACATTAAATATCCAGTGCACATATATTAAATATCCAGTGCACCTAGATTAAATATATCCAGTGCACATATAATAAATATCCAGTGCACAAATATTAAATATCCAGTGCACATATATTACATATATCCAGTGCAAATATATTAAATATCCAATGCACATATATTAAATATCCAGTGCACATATATTAAATATCCAGTGCACATATATTAGATATCCAGTGCACATACATTAAATATATCCAGTGCACATATATTAAATATCCAGTGCACAAATATTAAATATCCAGTGCACATATATTATATATATCCAGTGCACATATATTAGATATCTAGTGCACATATATTAAATATCCAGTGCACATACATTAAATATCCAGTGCACATATATTAAATATCCAGTGCACCTAGATTAAATATATCCAGTGCACATATAATAAATATCCAGTGCACAAATATTAAATATCCAGTGCACATATATTACATATATCCAGTGCACATATATTAAATATCCAGTGCACATATATTAGATATCCAGTGCACATATAGTAAATATCCAGTGCACATATATTAAATATCCAGTGCACATATATTAGATATCAAGTGCACATATATTAAATATATCCAGTGCACATATATTCAACATCCAGTGCACATATATTATATATATCCAGTGCACATATATTATTTACATCCAGTGCACATATATTAAATATCCAGTGCACATATATTAAATATATCCAGTGCACATATATTAAATATCCAGTTCACAAATATTAAATATCCAGTGCACATATATTATATACATCCAGTGCACATATATTAAATATCCAGTGCACAAATATTAAATATCCAGTGCACATATATTATAGATCCAGTGCACATATATTAAATATCCAGTGCACAATTATTAGATATCCAGTGCACATATATTAAATTTCCAGTGCACATATATTAAATATCCAGTGCACATATATTAAATATCCAGTTCACAAATATTAAATATCCAGTGCACATATATAATATATATCCAGTGCACATATATTAAATATTCAGTGCACATATATTAGATATCCAGTGCACATATAGTAAATATCCAGTGCACATATATTAAATATTCAGTTCACATATATTATATATATCCCGTGCACATATATTAAATATCCAGTGCACATATATTAGATATCCAGTGCACATATATTAAATATATCCAGTGCACATATATTCAACATCCAGTGCACATATATTATATATTTCCAGTGCACATATATTATAGATCCAGTGCACATATTTTAAATATCCAGTGCACATATATTATATACATCCAGTGCACATATATTAAATATCCAGTGCACAAATATTATATATCCAGTGCACATATATTAAATATCCAGTGCACATATATTAAATATCCAGTGCACATATATTATATATATCCAGTGCACATATATTAGATATCCAGTGCAAATATATTAAATATCCAATGCACATATATTAAATATCCAGTGCACATATATTATATATATCCAGTGCACATATATTAAATATCCAGTGCACACATATTAAATATCCAGTGCACATATATTATATATCCAGTGCACATATATTAAATATCCAGTGCACATATATTAAATATCTTGTGCACATATATTATATATATCCAGTGCACATATATTAGATATCCAGTGCAAATATATTAAATATCCAATGCACATATATTAAATATCCAGTGCACATATATTAAATATCCAGTGCACATATATTATATATATCTAGTGCACATATATTAAATATCCAGTGCACATATATTAGATATCCAGTGCACATATATTAAATATCCAGTGCACATACATTAAATATATCCAATGCACATATATTAAATATCCAGTGCACATATATTAGATATCTAGTGCACATATATTAAATATCCAGTGCACATATATTAAATATCCAGTGCACATATATTAAATATCCAGTGCAAATAGATTAAATATATCCAGTGCACATATAATAAATATCCAGTGCACAAATATTAAATATCCAGTGCACATATATTATATATCTCCAGTGCACATATATTAAATATCCAGTGCACATATATTAGATATCCAGTGCACATATAGTAAATATCCAGTGCACATAAATTAAATATCCAGTGCACATATATTAAATATCCAGTGCACATATATTAGATATCAAGTGCACATATATTAAATATATCCAGTGCACATATATTCAACATCCAGTGCACATATATTATATATATCCAGTGCACATATATTATATACATCCAGTGCACATATATTAAATATCCAGTGCACAAATATTAAATATTCAGTGCACATATATTATAGATCCAGGGCACATATATTAAATATCCAGTTCACAAATATTAAATATCCAGTGCACATATATTAAATATCCAGTGCTCATATATTAAATATATCCAGTGCACATATATTAAATATTTAGTGCACATATATTAAATATCCAGTGCACATATATTAAATATATCCAGTGCACATGTATTAAATATCCAGTTCACAAATAATAAATATCCAGTGCACATATATTATATACATCCAGTGCACATATATTAAATATCCAGTGCACAAATATTAAATATCCAGTGCACATATATTATAGATCCAGTGCACATATATTAAATATCCAGTGCACAAATATTAGATATCCAGTGCACATATATTAAATATCCAGTGCACATATATTAAATATCCAGTGCACATATATTAAATATCCAGTGCACATATATTAAATATATCCAGTGCACATATATTAAATATCCAGTTCACAAATATTAAATATCCAGTGCACATATATTATATATATCCAGTGCACATATATTAAATATTCAGTGCACATATATTAGATATCCAGTGCACATATAGTAAATATCCAGTGCACATATATTAAATATTCAGTGCACATATATTAGATATCCAGTGCACATATAGTAAATATCCAGTGCACATATATAAAATATCCAGTGCACATATATTAGATATCCAGTGCACATATATTAAATATATCCAGTGCACATATATTCAACATCCAGTGCACATATATTATATATATCCAGTGCACATATATTATAGATCCAGTGCACATATATTATTTATATCCAGTGCACATATATTAAATATCCAGTGCACAAATATTAAATATACAGTGCACATATATTATATATATATCCAGTGCACATATATTAGATATCCAGTGCACATATATTAAATATCCAGTGCACATATATTATATATATCCAGTGCACATATATTAAATATCCAGTGCACATATATTAGATATCCAGTGCACATATATTAAATATCCAGTGCACATATATTAAATATATCCAGTGCACATATATTATATATATCCCGTGCACATAAATTAAATATCCAGTGCACATATATTAAATATATCCAGTGCACATATATTCAACATCCAGTGCACATATATTATATATTTCCAGTGCACAAATATTATATATCCAGTGCACATATATTAAATATCCAGTGCACATATATTAAATATCCAGTGCACATATATTATATATATCCAGTGCACATATATTAGATATCCAGTGCAAATATATTAAATATCCAATGCACATATATTAAATATCCAGTGCACAAATATTAAATATCCAGTGCACATATATTAGATATCCAGTGCAAATATATTAAATATCCAATGCACATATATTAAATATCCAGTGCACATATATTAAATATCCAGTGCACACATATTAAATATCCAGTGCACATATATTATATATCCAGTGCACATATATTAAATATCCAGTGCACATATATTAAATATCTTGTGCACATATATTATATATATCCAGTGCACATATATTAGATATCCAGTGCAAATATATTAAATATCCAATGCACATATATTAAATATCCAGTGCACATATATTAAATATCCAGTGCACATATATTATATATATCCAGTGCACATATATTAAATATCCAGTGCAAATATATTAGATATCCAGTGCACATATATTAGATATCCAGTGCACATACATTAAATATATCCAGTGCACATATATTAAATATCCAGTGCACAAATATTAGATATCTAGTGCACATATATTAAATATCCAGTGCACATATATTAAATATCCAGTGCACATATATTAAATATCCAGTGCACCTAGATTAAATATATCCAGTGCACATATAATAAATATCCAGTGCACAAATATTAAATATCCAGTGCACATATATTACATATATCCAGTGCACATATATTAAATATCCAGTGCACATATATTAGATATCCAGTGCACATATAGTAAATATCCAGTGCACATATATTAAATATCCAGTGCACATATATTAGATATCAAGTGCACATATATTAAATATATCCAGTGCACATATATTCAACATCCAGTGCACATATATTATATATATCCAGTGCACATATATTATATACATCCAGTGCACATATATTAAATATCCAGTGCACTTATATTAAATATATCCAGTGCACATATATTAAATATCCAGTTCACAAATATTAAATATCCAGTGCACATATATTATATACATCCAGTGCACATATATTAAATATCCAGTGCACAAATATTAAATATCCAGTGCACATATATTATAGATCCAGTGCACATATATTAAATATCCAGTGCACAAATATTAGATATCCAGTGCACATATATTAAATTTCCAGTGCACATATATTAAATATCCAGTGCACATATATTAAATATCCAGTTCACAAATATTAAATATCCAGTGCACATATATAATATATATCCAGTGCACATATATTAAATATTCAGTGCACATATATTAGATATCCAGTGCACATATAGTAAATATCCAGTGCACATATATTAAATATTCAGTTCACATATATTATATATATCCCGTGCACATATATTAAATATCCAGTGCACATATATTAGATATCCAGTGCACATATATTAAATATATCCAGTGCACATATATTCAACATCCAGTGCACATATATTATATATTTCCAGTGCACATATATTATAGATCCAGTGCACATATTTTAAATATCCAGTGCACAAATATTATATATCCAGTGCACATATATTAAATATCCAGTGCACATATATTAAATATCCAGTGCACATATATTATATATATCCAGTGCAAATATATTAGATATCCAGTGCAAATATATTAAATATCCAATGCACATGTATTAAATATCCAGTGCACATATATTATATATATCCAGTGCACATATATTAAATATCCAGTGCAGACATATTAAATATCCAGTGCACATATATTATATATCCAGTGCACATATATTAAATATCCAGTGCACATATATTAAATATCTTGTGCACATATATTATATATATCAAGTGCACATATATTAGATATCCAGTGCAAATATATTAAATATCCAATGCACATATATTAAATATCCAGTGCACATATATTAAATATCCAGTGCACATATATTAAATATCCAGTGCACATATATTATATATATCCAGTGCAAATATATTAGATATCCAGTGCAAATATATTAAATATCCAATGCACATGTATTAAATATCCAGTGCACATATATTATATATATCCAGTGCACATATATTAAATATCCAGTGCAGACATATTAAATATCCAGTGCACATATATTATATATCCAGTGCACATATATTAAATATCCAGTGCACATATATTAAATATCTTGTGCACATATATTATATATATCAAGTGCACATATATTAGATATCCAGTGCAAATATATTAAATATCCAATGCACATATATTAAATATCCAGTGCACATATATTAAATATCCAGTGCATATATATTATATATATCTAGTGCACATATATTAAATATCCAGTGCACATATATTAGATATCCAGTGCACATATATTAAATATCCAGTGCACATACATTAAATATATCCAATGCACATATATTAAATATCCAGTGCACATATATTAGATATCTAGTGCACATATATTAAATATCCAGTGCACATATATTAAATATCCAGTGCACATATATTAAATATCAAGTGCAAATAGATTAAATATATCCAGTGCACATATAATAAATATCCAGTGCACAAATATTAAATATCCAGTGCACATATATTATATATCTCCAGTGCACATATATTAAATATCCAGTGCACATATATTAGATATCCAGTGCACATATAGTAAATATCCAGTGCACATATATTAAATATCCAGTGCACATATATTAGATATCAAGTGCACATATATTAAATATATCCAGTGCACATATATTCAACATCCAGTGCACATATATTATATATATCCAGTGCACATATATTATATACATCCAGTGCACATATATTAAATATCCAGTGCACAAATATTAAATATTCAGTGCACATATATTATAGATCCAGGGCACATATATTAAATATACAGTTCACAAATATTAAATATCCAGTGCACATATATTAATTATCCAGTGCTCATATATTAAATATATCCAGTGCACATATATTAAATATTTAGTGCACATATATTAAATATCCAGTGCACATATATTAAATATATCCAGTGCACATGTATTAAATATCCAGTTCACAAATAATAAATCTCCAGTGCACATATATTATATACATCCAGTGCACATATATTAAATATCCAGTGCACAAATATTAAATATCCAGTGCACATATATTATAGATCCAGTGCACATATATTAAATATCCAGTGCACAAATATTAGATATCCAGTGCACATATATTAAATATCCAGTGCACATATATTAAATATCCAGTGCACATATATTAAATATCCAGTGCACATATATTAAATATATCCAGTGCACATATATTAAATATCCAGTTCACAAATATTAAATATCCAGTGCACATATATTATATATATCCAGTGCACAAATATTAAATATCCAGTTCACAAATAATAAATATCCAGTGCACATATATTATATACATCCAGTGCACATATATTAAATATCCAGTGCACAAATATTAAATATCCAGTGCACATATATTATAGATCCAGTGCACATATATTAAATATCCAGTGCACAAATATTAGATATCCAGTGCACATATATTAAATATCCAGTGCACATATATTAAATATCCAGTGCACATATATTAAATATCCAGTGCACATATATTAAATATATCCAGTGCACATATATTAAATATCCAGTTCACAAATATTAAATATCCAGTGCACATATATTATATATATCCAGTGCACAAATATTAAATATCCAGTGCACATATATTAAATATTCAGTGCACATATATTAGATATCCAGTGCACATATAGTAAATATCCAGTGCACATATATTAAATATATCCAGTGCACATATATAAAATATCCAGTGCACATATATTAGATATCCAGTGCACATATATTAAATATATCCAGTGCACATATATTCAACATCCAGTGCACATATATTATATATATCCAGTGCACATATATTATAGATCCAGTGCACATATATTATTTATATCCAGTGCACATATATTAAATATCCAGTGCACAAATATTAAATATACAGTGCACATATATTATATATATATCCAGTGCACATATATTAGATATCCAGTGCACATATATTAAATATCCAGTGCACATATATTATATATATCCAGTGCACATATATTAAATATCCAGTGCACATATATTAGATATCCAGTGCACATATATTAAATATCCAGTGCACATATATTAAATATATCCAGTGCACATATATTATATATATCCCGTGCACATAAATTAAATATCCAGTGCACATATATTAAATATATCCAGTGCACATATATTCAACATCCAGTGCACATATATTATATATTTCCAGTGCACAAATATTATATATCCAGTGCACATATATTAAATATCCAGTGCACATATATTAAATATCCAGTGCACATATATTATATATATCCAGTGCACATATATTAGATATCCAGTGCAAATATATTAAATATCCAATGCACATATATTAAATATCCAGTGCACAAATATTAAATATCCAGTGCACATATATTAGATATCCAGTGCAAATATATTAAATATCCAATGCACATATATTAAATATCCAGTGCACATATATTAAATATCCAGTGCACACATATTAAATATCCAGTGGACATATATTATATATCCAGTGCACATATATTAAATATCCAGTGCACATATATTAAATATCTTGTGCACATATATTATATATATCCAGTGCACATATATTAGATATCCAGTGCAAATATATTAAATATCCAATGCACATATATTAAATATCCAGTGCACATATATTAAATATCCAGTGCACATATATTATATATATCCAGTGCACATATATTAAATATCCAGTGCACATATATTAGATATCCAGTGCACATATATTAGATATCCAGTGCACATACATTAAATATATCCAGTGCACATATATTAAATATCCAGTGCACAAATATTAAATATCCAGTGCACATATATTATATATATCCAGTGCACATATATTAGATATCTAGTGCACATATATTAAATATCCAGTGCACATATATTAAATATCCAGTGCACCTAGATTAAATATATCCAGTGCACATATAATAAATATCCAGTGCACAAATATTAAATATCCAGTGCACATATATTACATATATCCAGTGCACATATATTAAATATCCAGTGCACATATATTAGATATCCAGTGCACATATAGTAAATATCCAGTTGACATATATTAAATATCCAGTGCACATATATTAGATATCAAGTGCACATATATTAAATATATCCAGTGCACATATATTCAACATCCAGTGCACATATATTATATATATCCAGTGCACATATATTATATACATCCAGTGCACATATATTAAATATCCAGTGCACATATATTAAATATATCCAGTGCACATATATTAAATATCCAGTTCACAAATATTAAATATCCAGTGCACATATATTATATACATCCAGTGCACATATATTAAATATCCAGTACACAAATATTAAATATCCAGTGCACATATATTATAGATCCAGTGCACATATATTAAATATCCAGTGCACAAATATTAGATATCCAGTGCACATATATTAAATTTCCAGTGCACATATATTAAATATCCAGTGCACATATATTAAATATCCAGTGCACATATATTAAATATATCCAGTGCACATATATTAAATATCCAGTTCACAAATATTAAATATCCAGTGCACATATATTAAATATTCAGTGCACATATATTAGATATCCAGTGCACATATAGTAAATATCCAGTGCACATATATTAAATATTCAGTGCACATATATTAGATATCCAGTGCACATATAGTAAATATCCAGTGCACATATATTAAATATATCAGGTGCACATGTATAAAATATCCAGTGCACATATATTAGATATCCAGTGCACATATATTAAATATATCCAGTGCACATATATTCAACATCCAGTGCACATATATTATATATATCCAGTGCACATATATTATAGATCCAGTGCACATATATTATTTATATCCAGTGCACATATATTAAATATCCAGTGCACAAATATTAAATATACAGTGCACATATATTATATATATCCAGTGCACATATATTAAATATCCAGTGCACATATATTAGATATCCAGTGCACATATATTATATATATCCAGTGCACATATATTAGATATCCAGTGCACATATATTAAATATCCAGTGCACATATATTAAATATCCAGTGCACATATATTAAATATCCAGTTCACAAATAATAAATATCCAGTGCACATATATTATATATATCCAGTGCACATATATTAAATATTCAGTGCACATATATTAGATATCCAGTGCACATATAGTAAATATCCAGTGCACATATATTAAATATCCACTGCACATATATTAAATATATCCAGTGCAAATACATTAAATATCCAGTTCACAAATATTAAATATCCAGTGCACATATATTATATACATCCAGTGCACATATATTAAATATCCAGTGCACAAATATTAAATATCCAGTGCACATATATTATAGATCCAGTGCACATATATTAAATATCCAGTGCACAAATATTAGATATCCAGTGCACATATATTAAATAACCAGTGCACATATATTAAATATCCAGTGCACATATATTAAATATATCCAGTGCACAAATATTAAATAACCAGTTCACAAATATTAAATATCCAGTGCACATATATTATATTTATCCAGTGCACATATATTAAATATCCAGTGCACATATAGTAAATATCCAGTGCACATATATTAAATATTCAGTGCACATATATTAGATATCCAGTGCACATATAGTAAATATCCAGTGCGCATATATTAAGTATATCGAGTGCACATATATAAAATATCCAGTGCACATATATTAGATATCAAGTGCACATATATTAAATATATCCAGTGCACATATATTCAACATCCAGTGCACATATATTATATATATCCAGTGCACATATATTATAGATCCAGTGCACATATATTATTTATATCCAGTGCACATATATTAAATATCCAGTGCACAAATATTAAATATACAGTGCACTTATATTAAATATCCAGTGCACATATATTAAATATCCAGTGCACATATATTATATATATATCCAGTGCACATATATTAGATATCCAGTGCACATATATTAAATATCCAGTGCACATTTATTAAATATATCCAGTGCACATAAATTAAATATCCAGTGCAGAAATATTAAATATCCAGTGCACATATATTATATATATCCAGTGCACATATATTAGATATCCAGTGCACATATATTAAATATCCAATGCACATATATTAAATATCCAGTGCTCATATATTAAATATCCAGTGCACATATATTATAAATATCCTGTGCACATATATTAAATATCCAGTGCACATATATTAGATATCCAGTGCACATATATTAAATATCCAGTGCACATACATTAAATATATCCAGTGCACATATATTAAATATCCAGTGAACAAATATTAAATATCCGGTGCACATATATTATAGATCCAGTGCACATATATTATTTATATCCAGTGCACATATATTAAATATCCAGTGCACATATTTTAGATATCCAGTGCACATATATTAAATGTCCAATGCACATATATTAAATATCCAGTGCACATATATTAAATATCCAGTGCACATATATTATATATAACCATTGCACATATATTAGATATCCAGTGCACATATATTAAATATCCAGTGCATATTTATTAAATATATCCAGTGCACATATATTAAATATCCAGTGCAGAAATATTAAATATCCAGTGCACATATATTATATATATAAAGTGCACATATATTAGATATCCAGTGCACATATATTAAATATCCAGTGCACATATATTAAATATATCCAGTGCACATATATTAAATATCCAGTTCACAAATATTAAATATCCAGTGCACATATATTAGATATCCAGTGCACATATATAAGATATCCAGTGCACATATAGTAAATATCCAGTGCACATATATTAAATATTCAGTGCACATATATTAGATATCCAGTGCACATATAGTCAATATCCAGTGCACAAATATTAAATATATCCAGTGCACATATATTATATATCCAGTGCACATATATTAGATATCCAGTGCACATATATTAAATATATCCAGTGCACATATCTTCAACATCCAGTGCACATATATTATAGATCCAGTGCACATATATTAAATATATCCAGTGCACATATATTAAATATCCAGTTCACAAATATTAAATATCCAGTGCACATATATTAAATATTCAGTGCACATATATTAGATATCCAGTGCACATATAGTAAATATCCAGTGCACATATATTAAATATTCAGTGCACATATATTAGATATCCAGTGCACATATAGTAAATATCCAGTGCACATATATTAAATATATCAGGTGCACATATATAAAATATCCAGTGCACATATATTAGATATCCAGTGCACATATATTAAATATATCCAGTGCACATATATTCAACATCCAGTGCACATATATTATATATATCCAGTGCACATATATTATAGATCCAGTGCACATATATTATTTATATCCAGTGCACATATATTAAATATCCAGTGCACAAATATTAAATATACAGTGCACATATATTATATATATCCAGTGCACATATATTAAATATCCAGTGCACATATATTAGATATCCAGTGCACATATATTATATATATCCAGTGCACATATATTAGATATCCAGTGCACATATATTAAATATCCAGTGCACATATATTAAATATCCAGTGCACATATATTAAATATCCAGTTCACAAATATTAAATATCCAGTGCACATATATTATATATATCCAGTGCACATATATTAAATATTCAGTGCACATATATTATATATCCAGTGCACATATATTAAATATCCAGTGCACATATATTAAATATCTTGTGCACATATATTATATATATCCAGTGCACATATATTAGATATCCAGTGCAAATATATTAAATATCCAATGCACATATATTAAATATCCAGTGCACATATGTTAAATATCCAGTGCACATATATTATATATATCTAGTGCACATATATTAAATATCCAGTGCACATATATTAGATATCCAGTGCACATATATTAAATATCCAGTGCACATACATTAAATATATCCAATGCACATATACTAAATATCCAGTGCACATATATTAGATATCTAGTGCACATATATTAAATATCCAGTGCACATATATTAAATATCCAGTGCACATATATTAAATATCCAGTGCACATATAGTAAATATCTAGTGCACATATATTAAATATCCAGTGCACATATATTAGATATCAAGTGCACATATATTAAATATATCCAGTGCACATATATTCAACATCCAGTGCACATATATTATATATATCCAGTGCACATATATTATATACATCCAGTGCACATATATTAAATATCCAGTGCACAAATATTAAATATTCAGTGCACATATATTATAGATCCAGGGCACATATATTAAATATCCAGTTCACAAATATTAAATATCCAGTGCGCATATATTAAATATCCAGTGCTCATATATTAAATATATCCAGTGCACATATATTAAATATTTAGTGCACATATATTAAATATCCAGTGCACATATATTAAATATATCCAGTGCACATGTATTAAATATCCAGTTCACAAATAATAAATATCCAGTGCACATATATTATATACATCCAGTGCACATATATTAAATATCCAGTGCACAAATATTAGATATCCAGTGCACATATATTAAATATCCAGTGCACATATATTAAATATCCAGTGCACATATATTAAATATCCAGTGCACATATATTAAATATATCCAGTGCACATATATTAAATATCCAGTTCACAAATATTAAATATCCAGTGCACATATATTATATATATCCAGTGCACATATATTAAATATTCAGTGCACATATATTAGATATCCAGTGCACATATAGTAAATATCCAGTGCACATATATTAAATATTCAGTGCACATATATTAGATATCCAGTGCACATATAGTAAATATCCAGTGCACATATATTAAATATATCCAGTACACATATATAAAATATCCAGTGCACATATATTAGATATCCAGTGCACATATATTAAATATATCCAGTGCACATATATTCAACATCCAGTGCACATATATTATATATATCCAGTGCACATATATTAGATATCCAGTGCACATATATTAAATATCCAGTGCACATATATTATATATATCCAGTGCACATATATTAAATATCCAGTGCACATATATTAGATATCCAGTGCACATATATTAAATATCCAGTGCACATATATTAAATATATCCAGTGCACATATATTATATATATCCCGTGCACATAAATTAAATATCCAGTGCACATATATTAAATATATCCAGTGCACATATATTCAACATCCAGTGCACATATATTATATATTTCCAGTGCACAAATATTATATATCCAGTGCACATATATTAAATATCCAGTGCACATATATTAAATATCCAGTGCACATATATTATATATATCCAGTGCACATATATTAGATATCCAGTGCAAATATATTAAATATCCAATGCACATATATTAAATATCCAGTGCACAAATATTAAATATCCAGTGCACATATATTAGATATCCAGTGCAAATATATTAAATATCCAATGCACATATATTAAATATCCAGTGCACATATATTAAATATCCAGTGCACACATATTAAATATCCAGTGCACATATATTATATATCCAGTGCACATATATTAAATATCCAGTGCACATATATTAAATATCTTGTGCACATATATTATATATATCCAGTGCACATATATTAGATATCCAGTGCAAATATATTAAATATCCAATGCACATATATTAAATATCCAGTGCACATATATTAAATATACAGTGCACATATATTATATATATCCAGTGCACATATATTAAATATCCAGTGCACATATATTAGATATCCAGTTCACATATATTAGATATCCAGTGCACATACATTAAATATATCCAGTGCACATATATTAAATATCCAGTGCACAAATATTAAATATCCAGTGCACATATATTATATATATCCAGTGCACATATATTAGATATCTAGTGCACATATATTAAATATCCAGTGCACATATATTAAATATCCAGTGCACATATATTAAATATCCAGTGCACCTAGATTAAATATATCCAGTGCACATATAATAAATATCCAGTGCACAAATATTAAATATCCAGTGCACATATATTACATATATCCAGTGCACATATATTAAATATCCAGTGCACATATATTAGATATCCAGTGCACATATAGTAAATATCCAGTGCACATATATTAAATATCCAGTGCACATATATTAGATATCAAGTGCACATATATTAAATATCCAGTGCACATATATTAAATATCCAGTGCACATATATTAAATATATCCAGTGCACATATATTAAATATCCAGTTCACAAATATTAGATATCCAGTGCACATATATTAAATATCCAGTTCACAAATATTAAATATCCAGTGCACATATATTATATACATCCAGTGCACATATATTAAATATCCAGTGCACAAATATTAAATATCCAGTGCACATATATTATCGATCCAGTGCACATATATTAAATATCCAGTGCACAAATATTAGATATCCAGTGCACATATATTAAATATCCAGTGCACATATATTAAATATCCAGTGAACATATATTAAATATCCAGTGCACATATATTAAATATATCCAGTGCACATATATTAAATATCCAGTTCACAAATATTAAATATCCAGTGCACATATATTAAATATTCAGTGCACATATATTAGATATCCAGTGCACATATAGTAAATATCCAGTGCACATATATTAAATATTCAGTGCACATATATTAGATATCCAGTGCACATATAGTAAATATCCAGTGCACATATATTAAATATATCAGGTGCACATATATAAAATATCCAGTGCACATATATTAGATATCCAGTGCACATATATTAAATATATCCAGTGCACATATATTCAACATCCAGTGCACATATATTATATATATCCAGTGCACATATATTATAGATCCAGTGCACATATATTATTTATATCCAGTGCACATATATTAAATATCCAGTGCACAAATATTAAATATACAGTGCACATATATTATATATATCCAGTGCACATATATTAAATATCCAGTGCACATATATTAGATATCCAGTGCACATATATTATATATATCCAGTGCACATATATTAGATATCCAGTGCACATATATTAAATATCCAGTGCACATATATTAAATATCCAGTGCACATATATTAAATATCCAGTTCACAAATATTAAATATCCAGTGCACATATATTATATATATCCAGTGCACATATATTAAATATTCAGTGCACATATATTATATATCCAGTGCACATATATTAATTATCCAGTGCACATATATTAAATATCTTGTGCACATATATTATATATATCCAGTGCACATATATTAGATATCCAGTGCAAATATATTAAATATCCAATGCACATATATTAAATATCCAGTGCACATATGTTAAATATCCAGTGCACATATATTATATATATCTAGTGCACATATATTAAATATCCAGTGCACATATATTAGATATCCAGTGCACATATATTAAATATCCAGTGCACATACATTAAATATATCCAATGCACATATACTAAATATCCAGTGCACATATATTAGATATCTAGTGCACATATATTAAATATCCAGTGCACATATATTAAATATCCAGTGCACATATATTAAATATCCAGTGCACATATAGTAAATATCTAGTGCACATATATTAAATATCCAGTGCACATATATTAGATATCAAGTGCACATATATTAAATATATCCAGTGCACATATATTCAACATCCAGTGCACATATATTATATATATCCAGTGCACATATATTATATACATCCAGTGCACATATATTAAATATCCAGTGCACAAATATTAAATATTCAGTGCACATATATTATAGATCCAGGGCACATATATTAAATATCCAGTTCACAAATATTAAATATCCAGTGCGCATATATTAAATATCCAGTGCTCATATATTAAATATATCCAGTGCACATATATTAAATATTTAGTGCACATATATTAAATATCCAGTGCACATATATTAAATATATCCAGTGCACATGTATTAAATATCCAGTTCACAAATAATAAATATCCAGTGCACATATATTATATACATCCAGTGCACATATATTAAATATCCAGTGCACAAATATTAGATATCCAGTGCACATATATTAAATATCCAGTGCACATATATTAAATATCCAGTGCACATATATTAAATATCCAGTGCACATATATTAAATATATCCAGTGCACATATATTAAATATCCAGTTCACAAATATTAAATATCCAGTGCACATATATTATATATATCCAGTGCACATATATTAAATATTCAGTGCACATATATTAGATATCCAGTGCACATATAGTAAATATCCAGTGCACATATATTAAATATTCAGTGCACATATATTAGATATCCAGTGCACATATAGTAAATATCCAGTGCACATATATTAAATATATCCAGTACACATATATAAAATATCCAGTGCACATATATTAGATATCCAGTGCACATATATTAAATATATCCAGTGCACATATATTCAACATCCAGTGCACATATATTATATATATCCAGTGCACATATATTATAGATCCAGTGCACATATATTATTTATATCCAGTGCACATATATTAAATATCCAGTGCACAAATATTAAATATACAGTGCACATATATTATATATATATCCAGTGCACATATATTAGATATCCAGTGCACATATATTAAATATCCAGTGCACATATATTATATATATCCAGTGCACATATATTAAATATCCAGTGCACATATATTAGATATCCAGTGCACATATATTAAATATCCAGTGCACATATATTAAATATATCCAGTGCACATATATTATATATATCCCGTGCACATAAATTAAATATCCAGTGCACATATATTAAATATATCCAGTGCACATATATTCAACATCCAGTGCACATATATTATATATTTCCAGTGCACAAATATTATATATCCAGTGCACATATATTAAATATCCAGTGCACATATATTAAATATCCAGTGCACATATATTATATATATCCAGTGCACATATATTAGATATCCAGTGCAAATATATTAAATATCCAATGCACATATATTAAATATCCAGTGCACAAATATTAAATATCCAGTGCACATATATTAGATATCCAGTGCAAATATATTAAATATCCAATGCACACATATTAAATATCCAGTGCACATATATTAAATATCCAGTGCACACATATTAAATATCCAGTGCACATATATTATATATCCAGTGCACATATATTAAATATCCAGTGAACATATATTAAATATCTTGTGCACATATATTATATATATCCAGTGCACATATATTAGATATCCAGTGCAAATATATTAAATATCCAATGCACATATATTAAATATCCAGTGCACATATATTAAATATCCAGTGCACATATATTATATATATCCAGTGCACATATATTAAATATCCAGTGCACATATATTAGATATCCAGTGCACATATATTAGATATCCAGTGCACATACATTAAATATATCCAGTGCACATATATTAAATATCCAGTGCACAAATATTAAATATCCAGTGCACATATATTATATATATCCAGTGCACATATATTAGATATCTAGTGCACATATATTAAATATCCAGTGCACATATATTAAATATCCAGTGCACATATATTAAATATCCAGTGCACCTAGATTAAATATATCCAGTGCACATATAATAAATATCCAGTGCACAAATATTAAATATCCAGTGCACAAATATTAAATATCCAGTGCACATATATTAAATTTCCAGTGCACATATATTAGATATCCAGTGCACATATAGTAAATATCCAGTGCACATATATTAAATATCCAGTGCACATATATTAGATATCAAGTGCACATATATTAAATATATCCAGTGCACATATATTCAACATCCAGTGCACATATATTATATATATCCAGTGCTCATATATTATATACATCCAGTGCACATATATTAAATATCCAGTGCACATATATTAAATATATCCAGTGCACATATATTAAATATCCAGTTCACAAATATTAAATATCCAGTGCACATATATTATATACATCCAGTGCACATATATTAAATATCCAGTGCACAAATATTAAATATCCAGTGCACATATATTATAGATCCAGTGCACATATATTAAATATCCAGTGCACAAATATTAGATATCCAGTGCACATATATTAAATTTCCAGTGCACATATATTAAATATCCAGTGCACATATATTAAATATCCAGTGCACAAATATTAGATATCCAGTGCACATATATTAAATTTCCAGTGCACATATATTAAATATCCAGTGCACATATATTAAATATCCAGTTCACAAATATTAAATATCCAGTGCACATATATAATATATATCCAGTGCACATATATTAAATATTCAGTGCACATATATTAGATATCCAGTGCACATATAGTAAATATCCAGTGCACATATATTAAATATTCAGTTCACATATATTATATATATCCCGTGCACATATATTAAATATCCAGTGCACATATATTAGATATCCAGTGCACATATATTAAATATATCCAGTGCACATATATTCAACATCCAGTGCACATATATTATATATTTCCAGTGCACATATATTATAGATCCAGTGCACATATTTTAAATATCCAGTGCACATATATTATATACATCCAGTGCACATATATTAAATATCCAGTGCACAAATATTATATATCCAGTGCACATATATTAAATATCCAGTGCACATATATTAAATATCCAGTGCACATATATTATATATATCCAGTGCACATATATTAGATATCCAGTGCAAATATATTAAATATCCAATGCACATATATTAAATATCCAGTGCACATATATTATATATATCCAGTGCACATATATTAAATATCCAGTGCACACATATTAAATATCCAGTGCACATATATTATATATCCAGTGCACATATATTAAATATCCAGTGCACATATATTAAATATCTTGTGCACATATATTATATATATCCAGTGCACATATATTAGATATCCAGTGCAAATATTTTAAATATCCAATGCACATATATTAAATATCCAGTGCACATATATTAAATATCCAGTGCACATATATTATATATATCTAGTGCACATATATTAAATATCCAGTGCACATATATTAGATATCCAGTGCACATATATTAAATATATCCAATGCACATATATTAAATATCCAGTGCACATATATTAGATATCTAGTGCACATATATTAAATATCCAGTGCACATATATTAAATATCCAGTGCACATATATTAAATATCCAGTGCAAATAGATTAAATATATCCAGTGCACATATAATAAATATCCAGTGCACAAATATTAAATATCCAGTGCACATATATTATATATCTCCAGTGCACATATATTAAATATCCAGTGCACATATATTAGATATCCAGTGCACATATAGTAAATATTCAGTGCACATATATTAAATATCCAGTGCACATATATTAGATATCAAGTGCACATATATTAAATATATCCAGTGCACATATATTCAACATCCAGTGCACATATATTATATATATCCAGTGCACATATATTATATACATCCAGTGCACATATATTAAATATCCAGTGCACAAATATTAAATATTCAGTGCACATATATTATAGATCCAGGGCACATATATTAAATATCCAGTTCACAAATATTAAATATCCAGTGCACATATATTAAATATCCAGTGCTCATATATTAAATATATCCAGTGCACATATATTAAATATTTAGTGCACATATATTAAATATCCAGTGCACATATATTAAATATATCCAGTGCACATGTATTAAATATCCAGTTCACAAATAATAAATATCCAGTGCACATATATTATATACATCCAGTGCACATATATTAAATATCCAGTGCACAAATATTAAATATCCAGTTCACAAATAATAAATATCCAGTGCACATATATTATATACATCCAGTGCACATATATTAAATATCCAGTGCACAAATATTAAATATCCAGTGCAAATATATTATAGATCCAGTGCACATATATTAAATATCCAGTGCACAAATATTAGATATCCAGTGCACATATATTAAATATCCAGTGCACATATATTAAATATCCAGTGCACATATATTAAATATCCAGTGCACATATATTAAATATATCCAGTGCACATATATTAAATATCCAGTTCACAAATATTAAATATCCAGTGCACATATATTATATATATCCAGTGCACATATATTAAATATTCAGTGCACATATATTAGATATCCAGTGCACATATAGTAAATATCCAGTGCACATATATTAAATATTCAGTGCACATATATTAGATATCCAGTGCACATATAGTAAATATCCAGTGCACATATATTAAATATATCCAGTGCACATATATAAAATATCCAGTGCACATATATTAGATATCCAGTGCACATATATTAAATATATCCAGTGCACATATATTCAACATCCAGTGCACATATATTATATATATCCAGTGCACATATATTATAGATCCAGTGCAAATATATTATTTATATCCAGTGCACATATATTAAATATCCAGTGCACAAATATTAAATATACAGTGCACATATATTATATATATATCCAGTGCACATATATTAGATATCCAGTGCACATATATTAAATATCCAGTGCACATATATTATATATATCCAGTGCACATATATTAAATATCCAGTGCACATATATTAAATATCCAGTGCACATATATTAGATATCCAGTGCACATATATTAAATATATCCAGTGCACATATATTAAATATATCCAGTGCACATATATTATATATATCCCGTGCACATAAATTAAATATCCAGTGCACATATATTAAATATATCCAGTGCACATATATTCAACATCCAGTGCACATATATTATATATTTCCAGTGCACAAATATTATATATCCAGTGCACATATATTAAATATCCAGTGCACATATATTAAATATCCAGTGCACATATATTAAATATCCAGTGCACATATATTATATATATCTAGTGCACATATATAATATATATCCAGTGCACATATATTAAATATTCAGTGCACATATATTAGATATCCAGTGCACATATAGTAAATATCCAGTGCACATATATTAAATATTCAGTTCACATATATTATATATATCCCGTGCACATATATTAAATATCCAGTGCACATATATTAGATATCCAGTGCACATATATTAAATATATCCAGTGCACATATATTCAACATCCAGTGCACATATATTATATATTTCCAGTGCACATATATTATAGATCCAGTGCACATATTTTAAATATCCAGTGCACATATATTATATACATCCAGTGCACATATATTAAATATCCAGTGCACAAATATTATATATCCAGTGCACATATATTAAATATCCAGTGCACATATATTAAATATCCAGTGCACATATATTATATATATCCAGTGCACATATATTAGATATCCAGTGCAAATATATTAAATATCCAATGCACATATATTAAATATCCAGTGCACATATATTATATATATCCAGTGCACATATATTAAATATCCAGTGCACACATATTAAATATCCAGTGCACATATATTATATATCCAGTGCACATATATTAAATATCCAGTGCACATATATTAAATATCTTGTGCACATATATTATATATATCCAGTGCACATATATTAGATATCCAGTGCAAATATTTTAAATATCCAATGCACATATATTAAATATCCAGTGCACATATATTAAATATCCAGTGCACATATATTATATATATCTAGTGCACATATATTAAATATCCAGTGCACATATATTAGATATCCAGTGCACATATATTAAATATATCCAATGCACATATATTAAATATCCAGTGCACATATATTAGATATCTAGTGCACATATATTAAATATCCAGTGCACATATATTAAATATCCAGTGCACATATATTAAATATCCAGTGCAAATAGATTAAATATATCCAGTGCACATATAATAAATATCCAGTGCACAAATATTAAATATCCAGTGCACATATATTATATATCTCCAGTGCACATATATTAAATATCCAGTGCACATATATTAGATATCCAGTGCACATATAGTAAATATTCAGTGCACATATATTAAATATCCAGTGCACATATATTAGATATCAAGTGCACATATATTAAATATATCCAGTGCACATATATTCAACATCCAGTGCACATATATTATATATATCCAGTGCACATATATTATATACATCCAGTGCACATATATTAAATATCCAGTGCACAAATATTAAATATTCAGTGCACATATATTATAGATCCAGGGCACATATATTAAATATCCAGTTCACAAATATTAAATATCCAGTGCACATATATTAAATATCCAGTGCTCATATATTAAATATATCCAGTGCACATATATTAAATATTTAGTGCACATATATTAAATATCCAGTGCACATATATTAAATATATCCAGTGCACATGTATTAAATATCCAGTTCACAAATAATAAATATCCAGTGCACATATATTATATACATCCAGTGCACATATATTAAATATCCAGTGCACAAATATTAAATATCCAGTTCACAAATAATAAATATCCAGTGCACATATATTATATACATCCAGTGCACATATATTAAATATCCAGTGCACAAATATTAAATATCCAGTGCAAATATATTATAGATCCAGTGCACATATATTAAATATCCAGTGCACAAATATTAGATATCCAGTGCACATATATTAAATATCCAGTGCACATATATTAAATATCCAGTGCACATATATTAAATATCCAGTGCACATATATTAAATATATCCAGTGCACATATATTAAATATCCAGTTCACAAATATTAAATATCCAGTGCACATATATTATATATATCCAGTGCACATATATTAAATATTCAGTGCACATATATTAGATATCCAGTGCACATATAGTAAATATCCAGTGCACATATATTAAATATTCAGTGCACATATATTAGATATCCAGTGCACATATAGTAAATATCCAGTGCACATATATTAAATATATCCAGTGCACATATATAAAATATCCAGTGCACATATATTAGATATCCAGTGCACATATATTAAATATATCCAGTGCACATATATTCAACATCCAGTGCACATATATTATATATATCCAGTGCACATATATTATAGATCCAGTGCACATATATTATTTATATCCAGTGCACATATATTAAATATCCAGTGCACAAATATTAAATATACAGTGCACATATATTATATATATATCCAGTGCACATATATTAGATATCCAGTGCACATATATTAAATATCCAGTGCACATATATTATATATATCCAGTGCACATATATTAAATATCCAGTGCACATATATTAAATATCCAGTGCACATATATTAGATATCCAGTGCACATATATTAAATATATCCAGTGCACATATATTAAATATATCCAGTGCACATATATTATATATATCCCGTGCACATAAATTAAATATCCAGTGCACATATATTAAATATATCCAGTGCACATATATTCAACATCCAGTGCACATATATTATATATTTCCAGTGCACAAATATTATATATCCAGTGCACATATATTAAATATCCAGTGCACATATATTAAATATCCAGTGCACATATATTATATATATCCAGTGCACATATATTAGATATCCAGTGCAAATATATTAAATATCCAATGCACATATATTAAATATCCAGTGCACAAATATTAAATATCCAGTGCACATATATTAGATATCCAGTGCAAATATATTAAATATCCAATGCACATATATTAAATATCCAGTGCACATATATTAAATATCCAGTGCACACATATTAAATATCCAGTGCACATATATTATATATCCAGTGCACATATAGTAAATATCCAGTGCACATATATTAAATATCTTGTGCACATATATTATATATATCCAGTGCACATATATTAGATATCCAGTGCAAATATATTAAATATCCAATGCACATATATTAAATATCCAGTGCACATATATTAAATATCCAGTGCACATATATTATATATATCCAGTGCACATATATTAAATATCCAGTGCACATATATTAAATATCCAGTGCACAAATATTAAATATCCAGTGCACATATATTATATATATCCAGTGCACATATATTAGATATCTAGTGCACATATATTAAATATCCAGTGCACATACATTAAATATCCAGTGCACATATATTAAATATCCAGTGCACCTAGATTAAATATATCCAGTGCACATATAATAAATATCCAGTGCACAAATATTAAATATCCAGTGCACATATATTACATATATCCAGTGCAAATATATTAAATATCCAATGCACATATATTAAATATCCAGTGCACATATATTAAATATCCAGTGCACATATATTAGATATCCAGTGCACATACATTAAATATATCCAGTGCACATATATTAAATATCCAGTGCACAAATATTAAATATCCAGTGCACATATATTATATATATCCAGTGCACATATATTAGATATCTAGTGCACATATATTAAATATCCAGTGCACATACATTAAATATCCAGTGCACATATATTAAATATCCAGTGCACCTAGATTAAATATATCCAGTGCACATATAATAAATATCCAGTGCACAAATATTAAATATCCAGTGCACATATATTACATATATCCAGTGCACATATATTAAATATCCAGTGCACATATATTAGATATCCAGTGCACATATAGTAAATATCCAGTGCACATATATTAAATATCCAGTGCACATATATTAGATATCAAGTGCACATATATTAAATATATCCAGTGCACATATATTCAACATCCAGTGCACATATATTATATATATCCAGTGCACATATATTATTTACATCCAGTGCACATATATTAAATATCCAGTGCACATATATTAAATATATCCAGTGCACATATATTAAATATCCAGTTCACAAATATTAAATATCCAGTGCACATATATTATATACATCCAGTGCACATATATTAAATATCCAGTGCACAAATATTAAATATCCAGTGCACATATATTATAGATCCAGTGCACATATATTAAATATCCAGTGCACAATTATTAGATATCCAGTGCACATATATTAAATTTCCAGTGCACATATATTAAATATCCAGTGCACATATATTAAATATCCAGTTCACAAATATTAAATATCCAGTGCACATATATAATATATATCCAGTGCACATATATTAAATATTCAGTGCACATATATTAGATATCCAGTGCACATATAGTAAATATCCAGTGCACATATATTAAATATTCAGTTCACATATATTATATATATCCCGTGCACATATATTAAATATCCAGTGCACATATATTAGATATCCAGTGCACATATATTAAATATATCCAGTGCACATATATTCAACATCCAGTGCACATATATTATATATTTCCAGTGCACATATATTATAGATCCAGTGCACATATTTTAAATATCCAGTGCACATATATTATATACATCCAGTGCACATATATTAAATATCCAGTGCACAAATATTATATATCCAGTGCACATATATTAAATATCCAGTGCACATATATTAAATATCCAGTGCACATATATTATATATATCCAGTGCACATATATTAGATATCCAGTGCAAATATATTAAATATCCAATGCACATATATTAAATATCCAGTGCACATATATTATATATATCCAGTGCACATATATTAAATATCCAGTGCACACATATTAAATATCCAGTGCACATATATTATATATCCAGTGCACATATATTAAATATCCAGTGCACATATATTAAATATCTTGTGCACATATATTATATATATCCAGTGCACATATATTAGATATCCAGTGCAAATATATTAAATATCCAATGCACATATATTAAATATCCAGTGCACATATATTAAATATCCAGTGCACATATATTATATATATCTAGTGCACATATATTAAATATCCAGTGCACATATATTAGATATCCAGTGCACATATATTAAATATCCAGTGCACATACATTAAATATATCCAATGCACATATATTAAATATCCAGTGCACATATATTAGATATCTAGTGCACATATATTAAATATCCAGTGCACATATATTAAATATCCAGTGCACATATATTAAATATCCAGTGCAAATAGATTAAATATATCCAGTGCACATATAATAAATATCCAGTGCACAAATATTAAATATCCAGTGCACATATATTATATATCTCCAGTGCACATATATTAAATATCCAGTGCACATATATTAGATATCCAGTGCACATATAGTAAATATCCAGTGCACATAAATTAAATATCCAGTGCACATATATTAAATATCCAGTGCACATATATTAGATATCAAGTGCACATATATTAAATATATCCAGTGCACATATATTCAACATCCAGTGCACATATATTATATATATCCAGTGCACATATATTATATACATCCAGTGCACATATATTAAATATCCAGTGCACAAATATTAAATATTCAGTGCACATATATTATAGATCCAGGGCACATATATTAAATATCCAGTTCACAAATATTAAATATCCAGTGCACATATATTAAATATCCAGTGCTCATATATTAAATATATCCAGTGCACATATATTAAATATTTAGTGCACATATATTAAATATCCAGTGCACATATATTAAATATATCCAGTGCACATGTATTAAATATCCAGTTCACAAATAATAAATATCCAGTGCACATATATTATATACATCCAGTGCACATATATTAAATATCCAGTGCACAAATATTAAATATCCAGTGCACATATATTATAGATCCAGTGCACATATATTAAATATCCAGTGCACAAATATTAGATATCCAGTGCACATATATTAAATATCCAGTGCACATATATTAAATATCCAGTGCACATATATTAAATATCCAGTGCACATATATTAAATATATCCAGTGCACATATATTAAATATCCAGTTCACAAATATTAAATATCCAGTGCACATATATTATATATATCCAGTGCACATATATTAAATATTCAGTGCACATATATTAGATATCCAGTGCACATATAGTAAATATCCAGTGCACATATATTAAATATTCAGTGCACATATATTAGATATCCAGTGCACATATAGTAAATATCCAGTGCACATATATAAAATATCCAGTGCACATATATTAGATATCCAGTGCACATATATTAAATATATCCAGTGCACATATATTCAACATCCAGTGCACATATATTATATATATCCAGTGCACATATATTATAGATCCAGTGCACATATATTATTTATATCCAGTGCACATATATTAAATATCCAGTGCACAAATATTAAATATACAGTGCACATATATTATATATATATCCAGTGCACATATATTAGATATCCAGTGCACATATATTAAATATCCAGTGCACATATATTATATATATCCAGTGCACATATATTAAATATCCAGTGCACATATATTAGATATCCAGTGCACATATATTAAATATCCAGTGCACATATATTAAATATATCCAGTGCACATATATTATATATATCCCGTGCACATAAATTAAATATCCAGTGCACATATATTAAATATATCCAGTGCACATATATTCAACATCCAGTGCACATATATTATATATTTCCAGTGCACAAATATTATATATCCAGTGCACATATATTAAATATCCAGTGCACATATATTAAATATCCAGTGCACATATATTATATATATCCAGTGCACATATATTAGATATCCAGTGCAAATATATTAAATATCCAATGCACATATATTAAATATCCAGTGCACAAATATTAAATATCCAGTGCACATATATTAGATATCCAGTGCAAATATATTAAATATCCAATGCACATATATTAAATATCCAGTGCACATATATTAAATATCCAGTGCACACATATTAAATATCCAGTGCACATATATTATATATCCAGTGCACATATATTAAATATCCAGTGCACATATATTAAATATCTTGTGCACATATATTATATATATCCAGTGCACATATATTAGATATCCAGTGCAAATATATTAAATATCCAATGCACATATATTAAATATCCAGTGCACATATATTAAATATCCAGTGCACATATATTATATATATCCAGTGCACATATATTAAATATCCAGTGCAAATATATTAGATATCCAGTGCACATATATTAGATATCCAGTGCACATACATTAAATATATCCAGTGCACATATATTAAATATCCAGTGCACAAATATTAAATATCCAGTGCACATATATTATATATATCCAGTGCACATATATTAGATATCTAGTGCACATATATTAAATATCCAGTGCACATATATTAAATATCCAGTGCACATATATTAAATATCCAGTGCACCTAGATTAAATATATCCAGTGCACATATAATAAATATCCAGTGCACAAATATTAAATATCCAGTGCACATATATTACATATATCCAGTGCACATATATTAAATATCCAGTGCACATATATTAGATATCCAGTGCACATATAGTAAATATCCAGTGCACATATATTAAATATCCAGTGCACATATATTAGATATCAAGTGCACATATATTAAATATATCCAGTGCACATATATTCAACATCCAGTGCACATATATTATATATATCCAGTGCACATATATTATATACATCCAGTGCACATATATTAAATATCCAGTGCACTTATATTAAATATATCCAGTGCACATATATTAAATATCCAGTTCACAAATATTAAATATCCAGTGCACATATATTATATACATCCAGTGCACATATATTAAATATCCAGTGCACAAATATTAAATATCCAGTGCACATATATTATAGATCCAGTGCACATATATTAAATATCCAGTGCACAAATATTAGATATCCAGTGCACATATATTAAATTTCCAGTGCACATATATTAAATATCCAGTGCACATATATTAAATATCCAGTTCACAAATATTAAATATCCAGTGCACATATATAATATATATCCAGTGCACATATATTAAATATTCAGTGCACATATATTAGATATCCAGTGCACATATAGTAAATATCCAGTGCACATATATTAAATATTCAGTTCACATATATTATATATATCCCGTGCACATATATTAAATATCCAGTGCACATATATTAGATATCCAGTGCACATATATTAAATATATCCAGTGCACATATATTCAACATCCAGTGCACATATATTATATATTTCCAGTGCACATATATTATAGATCCAGTGCACATATTTTAAATATCCAGTGCACAAATATTATATATCCAGTGCACATATATTAAATATCCAGTGCACATATATTAAATATCCAGTGCACATATATTATATATATCCAGTGCAAATATATTAGATATCCAGTGCAAATATATTAAATATCCAATGCACATATATTAAATATCCAGTGCACATATATTATATATATCCAGTGCACATATATTAAATATCCAGTGCAGACATATTAAATATCCAGTGCACATATATTATATATCCAGTGCACATATATTAAATATCCAGTGCACATATATTAAATATCTTGTGCACATATATTATATATATCAAGTGCACATATATTAGATATCCAGTGCAAATATATTAAATATCCAATGCACATATATTAAATATCCAGTGCACATATATTAAATATCCAGTGCATATATATTATATATATCTAGTGCACATATATTAAATATCCAGTGCACATATATTAGATATCCAGTGCACATATATTAAATATCCAGTGCACATACATTAAATATATCCAATGCACATATATTAAATATCCAGTGCACATATATTAGATATCTAGTGCACATATATTAAATATCCAGTGCACATATATTAAATATCCAGTGCACATATATTAAATATCCAGTGCAAATAGATTAAATATATCCAGTGCACATATAATAAATATCCAGTGCACAAATATTAAATATCCAGTGCACATATATTATATATCTCCAGTGCACATATATTAAATATCCAGTGCACATATATTAGATATCCAGTGCACATATAGTAAATATCCAGTGCACATATATTAAATATCCAGTGCACATATATTAGATATCAAGTGCACATATATTAAATATATCCAGTGCACATATATTCAACATCCAGTGCACATATATTATATATATCCAGTGCACATATATTATATACATCCAGTGCACATATATTAAATATCCAGTGCACAAATATTAAATATTCAGTGCACATATATTATAGATCCAGGGCACATATATTAAATATACAGTTCACAAATATTAAATATCCAGTGCACATATATTAATTATCCAGTGCTCATATATTAAATATATCCAGTGCACATATATTAAATATTTAGTGCACATATATTAAATATCCAGTGCACATATATTAAATATATCCAGTGCACATGTATTAAATATCCAGTTCACAAATAATAAATATCCAGTGCACATATATTATATACATCCAGTGCACATATATTAAATATCCAGTGCACAAATATTAAATATCCAGTGCACATATATTATAGATCCAGTGCACATATATTAAATATCCAGTGCACAAATATTAGATATCCAGTGCACATATATTAAATATCCAGTGCACATATATTAAATATCCAGTGCACATATATTAAATATCCAGTGCACATATATTAAATATATCCAGTGCACATATATTAAATATCCAGTTCACAAATATTAAATATCCAGTGCACATATATTATATATATCCAGTGCACAAATATTAAATATCCAGTTCACAAATAATAAATATCCAGTGCACATATATTATATACATCCAGTGCACATATATTAAATATCCAGTGCACAAATATTAAATATCCAGTGCACATATATTATAGATCCAGTGCACATATATTAAATATCCAGTGCACAAATATTAGATATCCAGTGCACATATATTAAATATCCAGTGCACATATATTAAATATCCAGTGCACATATATTAAATATCCAGTGCACATATATTAAATATATCCAGTGCACATATATTAAATATCCAGTGCACATATATTAAATATATCCAGTGCACATATATTAAATATCCAGTTCACAAATATTAAATATCCAGTGCACATATATTATATATATCCAGTGCACAAATATTAAATATCCAGTGCACATATATTAAATATTCAGTGCACATATATTAGATATCCAGTGCACATATAGTAAATATCCAGTGCACATATATTAAATATATCCAGTGCACATATATAAAATATCCAGTGCACATATATTAGATATCCAGTGCACATATATTAAATATATCCAGTGCACATATATTCAACATCCAGTGCACATATATTATATATATCCAGTGCACATATATTATAGATCCAGTGCACATATATTATTTATATCCAGTGCACATATATTAAATATCCAGTGCACAAATATTAAATATACAGTGCACATATATTATATATATATCCAGTGCACATATATTAGATATCCAGTGCACATATATTAAATATCCAGTGCACATATATTATATATATCCAGTGCACATATATTAAATATCCAGTGCACATATATTAGATATCCAGTGCACATATATTAAATATCCAGTGCACATATATTAAATATATCCAGTGCACATATATTATATATATCCCGTGCACATAAATTAAATATCCAGTGCACATATATTAAATATATCCAGTGCACATATATTCAACATCCAGTGCACATATATTATATATTTCCAGTGCACAAATATTATATATCCAGTGCACATATATTAAATATCCAGTGCACATATATTAAATATCCAGTGCACATATATTATATATATCCAGTGCACATATATTAGATATCCAGTGCAAATATATTAAATATCCAATGCACATATATTAAATATCCAGTGCACAAATATTAAATATCCAGTGCACATATATTAGATATCCAGTGCAAATATATTAAATATCCAATGCACATATATTAAATATCCAGTGCACATATATTAAATATCCAGTGCACACATATTAAATATCCAGTGGACATATATTATATATCCAGTGCACATATATTAAATATCCAGTGCACATATATTAAATATCTTGTGCACATATATTATATATATCCAGTGCACATATATTAGATATCCAGTGCAAATATATTAAATATCCAATGCACATATATTAAATATCCAGTGCACATATATTAAATATCCAGTGCACATATATTATATATATCCAGTGCACATATATTAAATATCCAGTGCACATATATTAGATATCCAGTGCACATATATTAGATATCCAGTGCACATACATTAAATATATCCAGTGCACATATATTAAATATCCAGTGCACAAATATTAAATATCCAGTGCACATATATTATATATATCCAGTGCACATATATTAGATATCTAGTGCACATATATTAAATATCCAGTGCACATATATTAAATATCCAGTGCACCTAGATTAAATATATCCAGTGCACATATAATAAATATCCAGTGCACAAATATTAAATATCCAGTGCACATATATTACATATATCCAGTGCACATATATTAAATATCCAGTGCACATATATTAGATATCCAGTGCACATATAGTAAATATCCAGTTGACATATATTAAATATCCAGTGCACATATATTAGATATCAAGTGCACATATATTAAATATATCCAGTGCACATATATTCAACATCCAGTGCACATATATTATATATATCCAGTGCACATATATTATATACATCCAGTGCACATATATTAAATATCCAGTGCACATATATTAAATATATCCAGTGCACATATATTAAATATCCAGTTCACAAATATTAAATATCCAGTGCACATATATTATATACATCCAGTGCACATATATTAAATATCCAGTACACAAATATTAAATATCCAGTGCACATATATTATAGATCCAGTGCACATATATTAAATATCCAGTGCACAAATATTAGATATCCAGTGCACATATATTAAATTTCCAGTGCACATATATTAAATATCCAGTGCACATATATTAAATATCCAGTGCACATATATTAAATATATCCAGTGCACATATATTAAATATCCAGTTCACAAATATTAAATATCCAGTGCACATATATTAAATATTCAGTGCACATATATTAGATATCCAGTGCACATATAGTAAATATCCAGTGCACATATA
The DNA here is from genome assembly GCF_031893055.1 of Leptodactylus fuscus. NCBI lineage: Eukaryota > Metazoa > Chordata > Amphibia > Anura > Leptodactylidae > Leptodactylus > Leptodactylus fuscus. Next base: position 57,005 of record NW_027440309.1, read on the forward strand.
TTAAATATTCAGTGCACATATATTAGATATCCAGTGCACATATAGTAAATATCCAGTGCACATATATTAAATATATCAGGTGCACATGTATAAAATATCCAGTGCACATATATTAGATATCCAGTGCACATATATTAAATATATCCAGTGCACATATATTCAACATCCAGTGCACATATATTATATATATCCAGTGCACATATATTATAGATCCAGTGCACATATATTATTTATATCCAGTGCACATATATTAAATATCCAGTGCACAAATATTAAATATACAGTGCACATATATTATATATATCCAGTGCACATATATTAAATATCCAGTGCACATATATTAGATATCCAGTGCACATATATTATATATATCCAGTGCACATATATTAGATATCCAGTGCACATATATTAAATATCCAGTGCACATATATTAAATATCCAGTGCACATATATTAAATATCCAGTTCACAAATAATAAATATCCAGTGCACATATATTATATATATCCAGTGCACATATATTAAATATTCAGTGCACATATATTAGATATCCAGTGCACATATAGTAAATATCCAGTGCACATATATTAAATATCCACTGCACATATATTAAATATATCCAGTGCAAATACATTAAATATCCAGTTCACAAATATTAAATATCCAGTGCACATATATTATATACATCCAGTGCACATATATTAAATATCCAGTGCACAAATATTAAATATCCAGTGCACATATATTATAGATCCAGTGCACATATATTAAATATCCAGTGCACAAATATTAGATATCCAGTGCACATATATTAAATAACCAGTGCACATATATTAAATATCCAGTGCACATATATTAAATATATCCAGTGCACAAATATTAAATAACCAGTTCACAAATATTAAATATCCAGTGCACATATATTATATTTATCCAGTGCACATATATTAAATATCCAGTGCACATATAGTAAATATCCAGTGCACATATATTAAATATTCAGTGCACATATATTAGATATCCAGTGCACATATAGTAAATATCCAGTGCGCATATATTAAGTATATCGAGTGCACATATATAAAATATCCAGTGCACATATATTAGATATCAAGTGCACATATATTAAATATATCCAGTGCACATATATTCAACATCCAGTGCACATATATTATATATATCCAGTGCACATATATTATAGATCCAGTGCACATATATTATTTATATCCAGTGCACATATATTAAATATCCAGTGCACAAATATTAAATATACAGTGCACTTATATTAAATATCCAGTGCACATATATTAAATATCCAGTGCACATATATTATATATATATCCAGTGCACATATATTAGATATCCAGTGCACATATATTAAATATCCAGTGCACATTTATTAAATATATCCAGTGCACATAAATTAAATATCCAGTGCAGAAATATTAAATATCCAGTGCACATATATTATATATATCCAGTGCACATATATTAGATATCCAGTGCACATATATTAAATATCCAATGCACATATATTAAATATCCAGTGCTCATATATTAAATATCCAGTGCACATATATTATAAATATCCTGTGCACATATATTAAATATCCAGTGCACATATATTAGATATCCAGTGCACATATATTAAATATCCAGTGCACATACATTAAATATATCCAGTGCACATATATTAAATATCCAGTGAACAAATATTAAATATCCGGTGCACATATATTATAGATCCAGTGCACATATATTATTTATATCCAGTGCACATATATTAAATATCCAGTGCACATATTTTAGATATCCAGTGCACATATATTAAATGTCCAATGCACATATATTAAATATCCAGTGCACATATATTAAATATCCAGTGCACATATATTATATATAACCATTGCACATATATTAGATATCCAGTGCACATATATTAAATATCCAGTGCATATTTATTAAATATATCCAGTGCACATATATTAAATATCCAGTGCAGAAATATTAAATATCCAGTGCACATATATTATATATATAAAGTGCACATATATTAGATATCCAGTGCACATATATTAAATATCCAGTGCACATATATTAAATATATCCAGTGCACATATATTAAATATCCAGTTCACAAATATTAAATATCCAGTGCACATATATTAGATATCCAGTGCACATATATAAGATATCCAGTGCACATATAGTAAATATCCAGTGCACATATATTAAATATTCAGTGCACATATATTAGATATCCAGTGCACATATAGTCAATATCCAGTGCACAAATATTAAATATATCCAGTGCACATATATTATATATCCAGTGCACATATATTAGATATCCAGTGCACATATATTAAATATATCCAGTGCACATATCTTCAACATCCAGTGCACATATATTATAGATCCAGTGCACATATATTATTTATATCCAGTGCACATATATTAAATATCCAGTGCACAAATATTAAATATACAGTGCACATATATTATATATATCCAGTGCACATATAGTAAATATCCAGTGCACATATATTAGATATCCAGTGCACATATATTATATATATCCAGTGCACATATATTAGATATCCAGTGCACATATATTAAATATCCAGTGCAAATATATATTATATATATCCAGTGCACATATAATAAATATCCAGTGCACATATATTAGATATCCAGTGCACATATATTAAATATCCAGTGCACATATATTAAATATAACCAGTGCACATATATTAAATATCCAGTGTACAAATATTAAAAATCCAGTGCACATATATTATATATATCCATTGCACATATATTAAATATCCAGTGCACAAATATTAAATATCGAGTGCACATATATTAAATATCCAGTGTACAAATATTAAATATCCAGTGCTCATATATTATATATATCCAGTGCACATATATTAAATATCCAATGCACATATATTAGATATCCAGTGCACAAATATTAAATATATGGTGCACATATATTAAATATCCATTGCACAAATATTAAATATCCAGTGCACATATATTATATATATCCAGTGCACATATATTAGATATCCAATGCACATATATTACATATCCAGTGCACATATAATATATATATCCAGTGCACATATATTAGATATCCAGTGAACAAATATTAAATATCCAGTGCATAAATATTAAATATCCAGTGCACATATATTAAATATCCAGTGCACATATATTAAATATCAAGTGCACATATATTATATATATCCAGTGCACATATATTAGATATCCAGTGCACAAATATTAAATATCCAGTGCACATATATTAAATCTATCCAGTGCACATATATTAAATATCCAGTGCACATATATTATATATTTCCAGTGCACATATATTATATATTTCCAGTGCACATATATTCAACATCCAGTGCACATATATTATATATATCCAGTGCACATATATTATAGATCCAGTGCACATATATTATTTATATCCAGTGCACATATATTATATATATCCAGTGCACATATATTAAATATCCAGTGCACAAATATTAAATATCCAGTGCACATATGTTAAATATCCAGTGCACATATATTAAATATATCCAGTGCACATATATTCAATATCCAGTGCACATATATTACATACATCCAGTGCACATATATTAAATATCCAGTGCACAAATATTAAATATCCAGTGCACATATATTATATATATCCAGTGCACATATATTCAACATCCAGCGCACATATATTATATATACATCCAGTGCACATATATTATAGATCCATTGCACATATGTTATTTATATCCAGTGCACATATATTATATACATCCAGTGCACATATATTAAATATCCAGTGCACAAATATTAAATATCCAGTGCACATATTTTATATATATCCAGTGCACATATATTAAATATCCAGTGCACATATATTAGATATCCAGTGCACATATATTATATATATCCAGTGCACATATATTATATACATCCAGTGCACATATATTAAATATCCAGTGCACAAATATTAAATATCCAGTGCACATATATTATAGATCCAGTGCACATATATTATTTATATCCAGTGCACATATATTAAATATCCTGTGCACATATATTAGATATCCAGTGCACATATATTAAATATCCAATGCACATATATTAAATATCCAGTGCACATATATTATAGATCCAGTGCACATATATTATTTATATCCAGTGCACATATATTAAATATCCAGTGCACAAATATTAAATATACAGTGCACATATATTATATATATCCAGTGCACATATATTAAATATCCAGTGCACATATATTAGATATCCAGTGCACATATATTAAATATCCAGTGCGCATATATTAAATATCCAGTGCACATATATTAAATATATCCAGTGCACATATATTAAATATCCAGTTCACAAATATTAAATATCCAGTGCACATATATAATATATATCCAGTGCACATATATTAAATATTCAGTGCACATATATTAGATATCCAGTGCACATATAGTAAATATCCAGTGCACATATATTAAATATTCAGTTCACATATATTATATATATCCCGTGCACATATATTAAATATCCAGTGCACATATATTAGATATCCAGTGCACATATATTAAATATATCCAGTGCACATATATTCAACATCCAGTGCACATATATTATATATTTCCAGTACACATATATTATAGATCCAGTGCACATATTTTAAATATCCAGTGCACATATATTATATACATCCAGTGCACATATATTAAATATTCAGTGCACAAATATTATATATCCAGTGCACATATATTAAATATCCAGTGCACATATATTAAATATCCAGTGCACATATATTATATATATATCCAGTGCACATATATTAGATATCCAGTGCAAATATATTAAATATCCAATGCATATATATTAAATATCCAGTGCACATATATTAAATATCCAGTGCACATATATTATATATATCTAGCGCACATATATTAAATATCCAGTGCACATATATTAGATATCCAGTGCACATATATTAAATATCCAGTGCACATACATTAAATATATCCAGTGCACATATATTAAATATCCAGTGCACATATATTAGATATCTAGTGCACATATATTAAATATCCAGTGCACATATATTAAATATCCAGTGCACATATATTAAATATCCAGTGCAAATAGATTAAATATATCCAGTGCACATATAATAAATATCCAGTGCACAAATATTAAATATCCAGTGCACATATATTATATATATCCAGTGCACATATATTAAATATCCAGTGCACATATATTAGATATCCAGTGCACATATAGTAAATATCCAGTGCACATATATTAAATATCCAGTGCACATATATTAGATATCAAGTGCACATATATTAAATATATCCAGTGCACATATATTCAACATCCAGTGCACATATATTATATATATCCAGTGCACATATATTATATACATCCAGTGCACATATATTAAATATCCAGTGCACAAATATTAAATATTCAGTGCACATATATTATAGATCCAGTGCACATATATTAAATATCCAGTTCACAAATATTAAATATCCAGTGCACATATATTAAATATCCAGTGCTCATATAATAATATATCCAGTGCACATATATTAAATATTTAGTGCACATATATTAAATATCCAATGCACATATATTAAATATATCCAGTGCACATGTATTAAATATCCAGTTCACAAATAATAAATATCCAGTGCACATATATTATATACATCCAGTGCACATATATTAAATATCCAGTGCAAAAATATTAAATATCCAGTGCACATATATTATAGATCCAGTGCACATATATTAAATATCCAGTGCACAAATATTAGATATCCAGTGCACATATATTAAATATCCAGTGCACAAATATTAGATATCCAGTGCACATATATTAAATATCCAGTGCACATATATTAAATATCCAGTGCACATATATTAAATATATCCAGTGCACATATATTAAATATCCAGTTCACAAATATTAAATATCCAGTGCACATATATTATATATATCCAGTGCACATATATTAAATATTCAGTGCACATATATTAGATATCCAGTGCACATATAGTAAATATCCAGTGCACATATATTAAATATTCAGTGCACATATATTAGATATCCAGTGCACATATAGTAAATATCCAGTGCACATATATTAAATATATCCAGTGCACATATATAAAATATCCAGTGCACATATATTAGATATCCAGTGCACATATATTAAATATATCCAGTGCACATATATTCAACATCCAGTGCACATATATTATATATATCCAGTGCACATATATTATAGATCCAGTGCACATATATTATTTATATCCAGTGCACATATATTAAATATCCAGTGCACAAATATTAAATATACAGTGCACATATATTATATATATATCCAGTGCACATATATTAAATATCCAGTGCACATATATTAGATATCCAGTGCACATATATTATATATATCCAGTGCACATATATTAGATATCCAGTGCACATATATTAAATATCCAGTGCACATATATTAAATATCCAGTGCACATATATTAAATATATCCAGTGCACATATATTATATATATCCCGTGCACATAAATTAAATATCCAGTGCACATATATTAGATATCCAGTGCACATATATTAAATATATCCAGTGCACATATATTCAACATCCAGTGCACATATATTATATATTTCCAGTGCACAAATATTATATATCCAGTGCACATATATTAAATATAAAGTGGACATATATTAAATATCCAGTGCACATATATTATATATATCCAGTGCACATATATTAGATATCCAGTGCAAATATATTAAATATCCAATGCACATATATTAAATATCCAGTGCACAAATATTAAATATCCAGTGCACATATATTAGATATCCAGTGCAAATATATTAAATATCCAATGCACATATATTAAATATCCAGTGCACATATATTAAATATCCAGTGCACACATATTAAATATCCAGTGCACATATATTATATATCCAGTGCACATATATTAAATATCCAGTGCACATATATTAAATATCTTGTGCACATATATTATATATATCCAGTGCACATATATTAGATATCCAGTGCAAATATATTAAATATCCAATGCACATATATTAAATATCCAGTGCACATATATTAAATATCCAGTGCACATATATTATATATATCCAGTGCACATATATTAAATATCCAGTGCACATATATTATATATCCAGTGCACATATATTAGATATCCAGTGCACATACATTAAATATATCCAGTGCACATATATTAAATATCCAGTGCACAAATATTAAATATCCAGTGCACATATATTATATATATCCAGTGCACATATATTAGATATCTAGTGCACATATATTAAATATCCAGTGCACATATATTAAATATCCAGTGCACCTAGATTAAATATATCCAGTGCACATATAATAAATATCCAGTGCACAAATATTAAATATCCAGTGCACATATATTACATATATCCAGTGCACATATATTAAATATCCAGTGCACATATATTAGATATCCAGTGCACATATAGTAAATATCCAGTGCACATATATTAAATATCCAGTGCACATATATTAGATATCAAGTGCACATATATTAAATATATCCAGTGCACATATATTCAACATCCAGTGCACATATATTAAATATCCAATGCACATATATTAAATATCCAGTGCACATATATTAAATATCCAGTGCACATATATTATAAATATCCTGTGCACATATATTTAATATCCAGTGCACATATATTAGATATCCAGTGCACATATATTAAATATCCAGTGCACATACATTAAATATATCCAGTGCACATATATTAAATATCCAGTGAACAAATATTAAATATCCGGTGCACATATATTATAGATCCAGTGCACATATATTATTTATATCCAGTGCACATATATTAAATATCCAGTGCACATATTTTAGATATCCAGTGCACATATATTAAATGTCCAATGCACATATATTAAATATCCAGTGCACATATATTAAATATCCAGTGCACATATATTATATATAACCATTGCACATATATTAGATATCCAGTGCACATATATTAAATATCCAGTGCACATTTATTAAATATATCCAGTGCACATATATTAAATATCCAGTGCAGAAATATTAAATATCCAGTGCACATATATTATATATATAAAGTGCACATATATTAGATATCCAGTGCACATATATTAAATATCCAGTGCACATATATTAAATATCCAGTGCACATATATTAAATATATCCAGTGCACATATATTAAATATCCAGTTCACAAATATTAAATATCCAGTGCACAAATATTAGATATCCAATGCACATATATAAGATATCCAGTGCACATATAGTAAATATCCAGTGCACATATATTAAATATTCAGTGCACATATATTAGATATCCAGTGCACATATAGTCAATATCCAGTGCACATATATTAAATATATCCAGTGCACATATATTATATATCCAGTGCACATATATTAGATATCCAGTGCACATATATTAAATATATCCAGTGCACATATATTCAACATCCAGTGCACATATATTATAGATCCAGTGCACATATATTATTTATATCCAGTGCACATATATTAAATATCCAGTGCACAAATATTAAATATACAGTGCACATATATTATATATATCCAGTGCACATATAGTAAATATCCAGTGCACATATATTAGATATCCAGTGCACATATATTATATATATCCAGTGCACATATATTAGATATCCAGTGCACATATATTAAATATCCAGTGCAAATATATATTATATATATCCAGTGCACATATAATAAATATCCAGTGCACATATATTAGATATCCAGTGCACATATATTAAATATCCAGTGCACATATATTAAATATATCCAGTGCACATATATTAAATATCCAGTGCACAAATTTTAAATATCCAGTGCACATATATTATATATATATCCAGTGCACATATATTAAATATTCAGTGCACATATATTAGATATCCAGTGCACAAATATTAAATATCCAGTGCACATATATTAGATATACAGTGCACATATATTAAATATATCCAGTGCACATATATTATATATATCTAGTGCACATATATTATAGATCCAGTGCACATATATTATTTATATCCAGTGCACTTATATTGAATATCCAGTGCACATATATTATATATATCCATTGCACATATATTAAATATCCAGTGCACAAATATTAAATATCGAGTGCACATATATTAAATATCCAGTGTACAAATATTAAATATCCAGTGCTCATATATTATATATATCCAGTGCACATATATTAAATATCCAATGCACATATATTAGATATCCAGTGCACAAATATTAAATATATGGTGCACATATATTAAATATCCATTGCACAAATATTAAATATCTAGTGCACATATATTATATATATCCAGTGCACATATATTAGATATCCAATGCACATATATTAAATATCCAGTGCACATATAATATATATATCCAGTGCACATATATTAAATATCCAATGCACATATATTAAATATCCAGTGCACATATAATATATATATCCAGTGCACATATATTAGATATCCAATGCACATATATTAAATATCCAGTGCATATATAATATATATATATCCAGTGCACATATATTAGATATCCAGTGAACAAATATTAAATATCCAGTGCATAAATATTAAATATCCAGTGCACATATATTAAATATCCAGTGCACATATATTAAATATCCAGTGCACATATATTAAATATCCAGTGCACATATATTAAATATCCAGTGCACATATATTATATATATCCAGTGCACATATATTAGATATCTAGTGCACAAATATTAAATATCCAGTGCACATATATTAAATCTATCCAGTGCACATATATTAAATATCCAGTGAACAAATATTAAATATCCAGAGCATAAATATTAAATATCCAGTGCACATATATTAAATATCCAGTGCATAAATATTAAATATCCAGTGCACATATATTAAATATCCAGTGCACATATATTAAATATCCAGTGCACATATATTATATATATCCAGTGCACATATATTAGATATCCAGTGCACAAATATTAAATATCCAGTGCACATATATTAAATCTATCCAGTGCACATATATTAAATATCCAGTGCACATATATTATATATTTCCAGTGCACACATATTATATATTTCCAGTGCACATATATTCAACATCCAGTGCACATATATTATATATATCCAGTGCACATATATTATAGATCCAGTGCACATATATTATTTATATCCAGTGCACATATATTATATATATCCAGTGCACATATATTAAATATCCAGTGCACAAATATTAAATATCCAGTGCACATATATTATATATATCCAGTGCACATATATTAAATATCCAGTGCACATATATTAAATATATCCAGTGCACATATATTACATACATCCAGTGCACATATATTAAATATCCAGTGCACAAATATTAAATATCCAGTGCACATATATTAAATATCCAGTGCACAAATATTAAATATCCAGTGCACATATTTTATATATATCCAGTGCACATATATTAAATATCCAGTGCACATATATTAGATATCCAGTGCACATATATTATATATATCCAGTGCACATATATTATATACATCCAGTGCACATATATTAAATATCCAGTGCACAAATATTAAATATCCAGTGCACATATATTATAGATCCAGTGCACATATATTATTTATATCCAGTGCACATATATTAAATATCCTGTGCACATATATTAGATATCCAGTGCACATATATTAAATATCCAATGCACATATATTAAATATCCAGTGCACTTATATTATAGATCCAGTGCACATATATTATTTATATCCAGTGCACATATATTAAATATCCAGTGCACAAATATTAAATATACAGTGCACATATATTATATATATCCAGTGCACATATATTAAATATCCAGTGCACATATATTAGATATCCAGTGCACATATATTAAATATCCAGTGCGCATATATTATAGATCCAGTGCACATATATTATTTATATCCAGTGCACATATATTAAATATCCAGTGCACAAATATTAAATATACAGTGCACATATATTATATATATCCAGTGCACATATATTAAATATCCAGTGCACATATATTAGATATCCAGTGCACATATATTAAATATCCAGTGCGCATATATTAAATATCCAGTGCACATATATTAAATATATCCAGTGCACATATATTAAATATCCAGTTCACAAATATTAAATATCCAGTGCACATATATAATATATATCCAGTGCACATATATTAAATATTCAGTGCACATATATTAGATATCCAGTGCACATATAGTAAATATCCAGTGCACATATATTAAATATTCAGTTCACATATATTATATATATCCCGTGCACATATATTAAATATCCAGTGCACATATATTAGATATCCAGTGCACATATATTAAATATATCCAGTGCACATATATTCAACATCCAGTGCACATATATTATATATTTCCAGTACACATATATTATAGATCCAGTGCACATATTTTAAATATCCAGTGCACATATATTATATACATCCAGTGCACATATATTAAATATTCAGTGCACAAATATTATATATCCAGTGCACATATATTAAATATCCAGTGCACATATATTAAATATCCAGTGCACATATATTATATGTATCCAGTGCACATATATTAGATATCCAGTGCAAATATATTAAATATCCAATGCACATATATTAAATATCCAGTGCACATATATTAAATATCCAGTGCACATATATTATATATATCTAGCGCACATACACTCACCGGCCACTTTATTAGGTACACCTGTCCAACTGCTCGTTAACACTTAATTTCTAATCAGCCAATCACATGGCGGCAACTCAGTGCATTTAGGCATGTAGACATGGTGAAGACAATCTCCTGCAGTTCAAACCGAGCATCAGTATGGGGAAGAAAGGTGATTTGAGTGCCTTTGAAAGTGGCATGGTTGTTGGTGCCAGAAGGGCTGGTCTGAGTATTTCAGAAACTGCTGATCTACTGGGATTTTCACACACAACTATCTCTAGGGTTTACAGAGAATGGTCCGAAAAAGAAAAAACATCCAGTGAGCGGCAGTTCTGTGGGCGGAAATGCGTTGTTGATGCCAGAGGTCAGAGGAGAATGGCCAGACTGGTTCGAGCTGATAGAAAGGCAACAGTGACTCAAATAGCCACCCGTTACAACCAAGGTAGCCAGAAGAGCATCTCTGAACGCACAGTACGTCGAACTTTGAGGCAGATGGGCTACAGCAGCAGAAGACCACACCGGGTGCCACTCCTTTCAGCTAAGAACAGGAAACTGAGGCTACAATTTGCACAAGCTCATCGAAATTGGACAATTGAAGATTGGAAAAACGTTGCCTGGTCTGATGAGTCTCGATTTCTGCTGCGACATTCGGATGGTAGGGTCAGAATTTGGCGTCAACAACATGAAAGCATGGATCCATCCTGCCTTGTATCAACGGTTCAGGCTGGTGGTGGTGGTGTCATGGAGTGGGGAATATTTTCTTGGCACTCTTTGGGCCCCTTGTTACCAATTGAGCATCGTTGCAACGCCAAAGCCTACCTGAGTATTGTTGCTGACCATGTCCATCCCTTTATGACCACAATGTACCCAACATCTGATGGCTACTTTCAGCAGGATAATGTGCCATGTCATAAAGCTGGAATCATCTCAGACTGGTTTCTTGAACATGACAATGAGTTCACTGTACTCCAATGGCCTCCACAGTCACCAGATCTCAATCTAATAGAGCATCTTTGGGATGTGGTGGAACGGGAGATTCGCATCATGGATGTGCAGCCGACAAATCTGCGGCAACTGTGTGATGCCATCATGTCAATATGGACCAAAATCTCTGAGGAATGCTTCCAGCACCTTGTTGAATCTATGCCACAAAGAATTGAGGCAGTTCTGAAGGCAAAAGGGGGTCCAACCCGTTACTAGCATGGTGTACCTAATAAAGTGGCCGGTGAGTGTATATTAAATATCCAGTGCACATATATTAGATATCCAGTGCACATATATTAAATATCCAGTGCACATACATTAAATATATCCAGTGCACATATATTAAATATCCAGTGCACATATATTAGATATCTAGTGCACATATATTAAATATCCAGTGCACATATATTAAATATCCAGTGCACATATATTAAATATCCAGTGCAAATAGATTAAATATATCCAGTGCACATATAATAAATATCCAGTGCACAAATATTAAATATCCAGTGCACATATATTATATATATCCAGTGCACATATATTAAATATCCAGTGCACATATATTAGACATCCAGTGCACATATAGTAAATATCCAGTGCACATATATTAAATATCCAGTGCACATATATTAGATATCAAGTGCACATATATTAAATATATCCAGTGCACATATATTCAACATCCAGTGCACATATATTATATATATCCAGTGCACATATATTATATACATCCAGTGCACATATATTAAATATCCAGTGCACAAATATTAAATATTCAGTGCACATATATTATAGATCCAGTGCACATATATTAAATATCCAGTTCACAAATATTAAATATCCAGTGCACATATATTAAATATCCAGTGCTCATATATTAAATATATCCAGTGCACATATATTAAATATTTAGTGCACATATATTAAATATCCAGTGCACATATATTAAATATATCCAGTGCACATGTATTAAATATCCAGTTCACAAATAATAAATATCCAGTGCACATATATTATATACATCCAGTGCACATATATTAAATATCCAGTGCACAAATATTAAATATCCAGTGCACATATATTATAGATCCAGTGCACATATATTAAATATCCAGTGCACAAATATTAGATATCCAGTGCACATATATTAAATATCCAGTGCACATATATTAAATATCCAGTGCACATATATTAAATATCCAGTGCACATATATTAAATATATCCAGTGCACATATATTAAATATCCAGTTCACAAATATTAAATATCCAGTGCACATATATTATATATATCCAGTGCACATATATTAAATATTCAGTGCACATATATTAGATATCCAATGCACATATAGTAAATATCCAGTGCACATATATTAAATATTCAGTGCACATATATTAGATATCCAGTGCACATATAGTAAATATCCAGTGCACATATATTAAATATATCCAGTGCACATATATAAAATATCCAATGCACATATATTAGATATCCAGTGCACATATATTAAATATATCCAGTGCACATATATTCAACATCCAGTGCACATATATTATATATATCCAGTGCACATATATTATAGATCCAGTGCACATATATTATTTATATCCAGTGCACATATATTAAATATCCAGTGCACAAATATTAAATATACAGTGCACATATATTATATATATATCCAGTGCACATATATTAAATATCCAGTGCACATATATTAAATATCCAGTGCACATATATTATATATATCCAGTGCACATATATTAGATATCCAGTGCACATATATTAAATATCCAGTGCACATATATTATATATATCCAGTGCACATATATTAAATATCCAGTGCACATATATTAGATATCCAGTGCACATATATTAAATATCCAGTGCACATATATTAAATATATCCAGTGCACATATATTATAAAAATCCTGTGCACATATATTAAATATCCAGTGCACATATATTAAATATCCAGTGCACATATATTATATATATCCAGTGCACATATATTAGATATCCAGTGCACATATATTAAATATCCAGTGCACATATATTATATATATCCAGTGCACATATATTAAATATCCAGTGCACATATATTAGATATCCAGTGCACATATATTATAAAAATCCTGTGCACATATATTAAATATCCAGTGCACATATATTAAATATCCAGTGCACATATATTATATATATCCAGTGCACATATATTAAATATCCAGTGCACATATATTAGATATCCAGTGCACATATATTAAATATCCAGTGCACATATATTAAATATCCAGTGCACATATATTATATATATCCAGTGCACATATATTAGATATCCAGTGCAAATATATTAAATATCCAATGCACATATATTAAATATCCAGTGCACAAATATTAAATATCCAGTGCACATATATTAGATATCCAGTGCAAATATATTAAAAATCCAATGCACATATAATAAATATCCAGTGCACATATATTAAATATCCAGTGCACACATATTAAATATCCAGTGCACATATATTATATATCCAGTGCACATATATTAAATATCCAGTGCACATATATTAAATATCTTGTGCACATATATTATATATATCCAGTGCACATATATTAGATATCCAGTGCAAATATATTAAATATCCAATGCACATATATTAAATATCCAGTGCACATATATTAAATATCCAGTGCACATATATTATATATATCCAGTGCACATATATTAAATATCCAGTGCACATATATTAGATATCCAGTGCACATATATTAGATATCCAGTGCACATACATTAAATATATCCAGTGCACATATATTAAATATCCAGTGCACAAATATTAAATATCCAGTGCACATATATTATATATATCCAGTGCACATATATTAGATATCTAGTGCACATATATTAAATATCCAGTGCACATGTATTAAATATCCAGTGCACAAATATTAAATATCCAGTGCACATATATTATATATATCCAGTGCACGTATATTAGATATCTAGTGCACATATAATAAATATCCAGTGCACAAATATTAAATTTCCAGTGCACATATATTACATATATCCAGTGCACATATATTAAATATCCAGTGCACATATATTAGATATCCAGTGCACATATAGTAAATATCCAGTGCACATATATTAAATATCCAGTGCACATATATTAGATATCAAGTGCACATATATTAAATATATCCAGTGCACATATATTCAACATCCAGTGCACATATATTATATATATCCAGTGCACATATATTATATACATCCAGTGCACATATATTAAATATCCAGTGCACATATATTAAATATATCCAGTGCACATATATTAAATATCCAGTTCACAAATATTAAATATCCAGTGCACATATATTATATACATCTAGTGCACATATATTAAATATCCAGTGCACAATTATTAAATATCCAGTGCACATATATTATAGATCCAGTGCACATATATTAAATATCCAGTGCACAAATATTAGATATCCAGTGCACATATATTAAATATCCAGTGCACATATATTAAATATCCAGTGCACATATATTAAATATCCAGTGCACATATATTAAATATATCCAGTGCACATATATTAAATATCCAGTTCACAAATATTAAATATCCAGTGCACATATATTAAATATTCAGTGCACATATATTAGATATCCAGTGCACATATAGTAAATATCCAGTGCACATATATTAAATATTCAGTGCACATATAGTAAATATCCAGTGCACATATATTAAATATATTAGGTGCACATATATAAAATATCCAGTGCACATATATTAGATATCCAGTGCACATATATTAATTATATCCAGTGCACATATATTCAACATCCAGTGCACATATATTATATATATCCAGTGCACATATATTATAGATCCAGTGCACATATATTATTTATATCCAGTTCACATATATTAAATATCCAGTGCACAAATATTAAATATACAGTGCACATATATTAAATATCCAGTGCACATATATTAAATATCCAGTGCACATATATTATATATATATATCCAGTGCACATATATTAGATATCCAGTGCACATATATTAAATATCCAGTGCACATTTATTAAATATATCCAGTGCACATATATTAAATATCCAGTGCAGAAATATTAAATATCCAGTGCACATATATTATATATATCCAGTGCACATATATTAGATATCCAGTGCACATATATTAAATATCCAATGCACATATATTAAATATCCAGTGCACATATATTAAATATCCAGTGCACATATATTATAAATATCCTGTGCACATATATTAGATATCCAGTGCACATATATTAAATATCCAGTGCACATACATTAAATATATCCAGTGCACATATATTAAATATCCAGTGAACAAATATTAAATATCCGGTGCACATATATTATAGATCCAGTGCACATATATTATTTATATCCAGTGCACATATATTAAATATCCAGTGCACATATTTTAGATATCCAGTGCACATATATTAAATGTCCAATGCACATATATTAAATATCCAGTGCACATATATTAAATATCCAGTGCACATATATTATATATAACCATTGCACATATATTAGATATCCAGTGCACATATATTAAATATCCAGTGCACATTTATTAAATATATCCAGTGCACATATATTAAATATCCAGTGCAGAAATATTAAATATCCAGTGCACATATATTATATATATAAAGTGCACATATATTAGATATCCAGTGCACATATATTAAATATCCAGTGCACATATATTAAATATCCAGTGCACATATATTAAATATATCCAGTGCACATATATTAAATATCCAGTTCACAAATATTAAATATCCAGTGCACATATATTAGATATCCAGTGCACATATATAAGATATCCAGTGCACATATAGTAAATATCCAGTGCACATATATTAAATATTCAGTGCACATATATTAGATATCCAGTGCACATATAGTCAATATCCAGTGCACATATATTAAATATATCCAGTGCACATATATTATATATCCAGTGCACATATATTAGATATCCAGTGCACATATATTAAATATATCCAGTGCACATATATTCAACATCCAGTGCACATATATTATAGATCCAGTGCACATATATTATTTATATCCAGTGCACATATATTAAATATCCAGTGCACAAATATTAAATATACAGTGCACATATATTATATATATCCAGTGCACATATAGTAAATATCCAGTGCACATATTTTAGATATCCAGTGCACATATATTATATATATCCAGTGCACATATATTAGATATCCAGTGCACATATATTAAATATCCAGTGCAAATATATATTATATATATCCAGTGCACATATAATAAATATCCAGTGCACATATATTAGATATCCAGTGCACATATATTAAATATCCAGTGCACATATATTAAATATATCCAGTGCACATATATTAAATATCCAGTGCACACATTTTAAATATCCAGTGCACATATATTATATATATATCCAGTGCACATATATTAAATATTCAGTGCACATATATTAGATATCCAGTGCACAAATATTAAATATCCAGTGCACATATATTAGATATACAGTGCACATATATTAAATATATCCAGTGCACATATATTATATATATCTAGTGCACATATATTATAGATCCAGTGCACATATATTATTTATATCCAGTGCACATATATTGAATATCCAGTGCACATATATTATATATATCCAGTGCACATATATTAAATATCCAATGCACATATATTAAATATCCAGTGTACAAATATTAAAAATCCAGTGCACATATATTAAATATCCAATGCACATATATTAGATATCCAGTGCACAAATATTAAATATATGGTGCACATATATTAAATATCCATTGCACAAATATTAAATATCCAGTGCACATATATTATATATATCCAGTGCACATATATTAGATATCCAATGCACATATATTAAATATCCAGTGCACATATAATATATATATCCAGTGCACATATATTAGATATCCAGTGAACAAATATTAAATATCCAGTGCATAAATATTAAATATCCAGTGCACATATATTAAATATCCAGTGCACATATATTAAATATCCAGTGCACATATATTATATATATCCAGTGCACATATATTAGATATCCAGTGCACAAATATTAAATATCCAGTGCACATATATTAAATCTATCCAGTGCACATATATTAAATATCCAGTGCACATATATTATATATTTCCAGTGCACATATATTATATATTTCCAGTGCACATATATTCAACATCCAGTGCACATATATTATATATATCCAGTGCACATATATTATAGATCCAGTGCACATATATTATTTATATCCAGTGCACATATATTATATATATCCAGTGCACATATATTAAATATCCAGTGCACAAATATTAAATATCCAGTGCACATATATTCAGCATCCAGTGCACATATATTATATATACATCCAGTGCACATATATTATAGATCCAGTGCACATATGTTATTTATATCCAGTGCACATATATTATATACATCCAGTGCACATATATTAAATATCCAGTGCACAAATATTAAATATCCAGTGCACATATATTATATATATCCAGTGCACATATATTAAATATCCAGTGCACATATATTAGATATCCAGTGCACATATATTATATATATCCAGTGCACATATATTATATACATCCAGTGCACATATATTAAATATCCAGTGCACAAATATTAAATATCCAGTGCACATATATTATATATATCCAGTGCACATATATTAAATATCCAGTGCACATATATTAGATATCCAGTGGACATATATTATATATATCCAGTGCACATATATTAGATATCCAGTGCACATATATTAAATATCCAGTGCACATATATTAAATATCCAGTGCGCATATATTAAATATCCAGTGCACATATATTAAATATATCCAGTGCACATATATTAAATATCCAGTTCACAAATATTAAATATCCAGTGCACATATATAATATATATCCAGTGCACATATATTAAATATTCAGTGCACATATATTAGATATCCAGTGCACATATAGTAAATATCTAGTGCACATATATTAAATATTCAGTTCACATATATTATATATATCCCGTGCACATATATTAAATATCCAGTGCACATATATTAGATATCCAGTGCACATATATTAAATATATCCAGTGCACATATATTCAACATCCAGTGCACATATATTATATATTTCCAGTGCACATATATTATAGATCCAGTGCACATATTTTAAATATCCAGTGCACATATATTATATACATCCAGTGCACATATATTAAATATCCAGTGCACAAATATTATATATCCAGTGCACATATATTAAATATCCAGTGCACATATATTAAATATCCAGTGCACATATATTATATATATCCAGTGCACATATATTAGATATCCAGTGCAAATATATTAAATATCCAATGCAAATATATTAAATATCCAGTGCACATATATTATATATATCCAGTGCACATATATTAAATATCCAGTGCACATATATTATATATCCAGTGCACATATATTAAATATCCAGTGCACATATGTTAAATATCTTGTGCACATATATTATATATATCCAGTGCACATATATTAGATATCCAGTGCAAATATATTAAATATCCAATGCACATATATTAAATATCCAGTGCACATATATTAAATATCCAGTGCACATATATTATATATATCCAGGGCACATATATTAAATATCCAGTGCACATATATTAGATATCCAGTGCACATATATTAGATATCCAGTGCACATACATTAAATATATCCAGTGCACATATATTAAATATCCAGTGCACATATATTAGATATCTAGTGCACATATATTAAATATCCAGTGCAGATATATTAAATATCCAGTGCACATATATTAAATATCCAGTGCAAATAGATTAAATATATCCAGTGCACATATAATAAATATCCAGTGCACAAATATTAAATATCCAGTGCACATATATTATATATATCCTGTGCACATATATTAAATATCCAGTGCACATATATTAGATATCCAGTGCACATATAGTAAATATCCAGTGCACATATATTAAATATCCAGTGCACATATATTAAATATCCAGTGCACATATATTAAATATCCAGTGCAAATAGATTAAATATATCCAGTGCACATATAATAAATATCCAGTGCACAAATATTAAATATCCAGTACACATATATTATATATATCCAGTGCACATATATTAAATATCCAGTGCACATATATTAGATATCCAGTGCACATATAGTAAATATCCAGTGCACATATATTAAATATCCAGTGCACATATATTAGATATCAAGTGCACATATATTAAATATAT
This sequence comes from Leptodactylus fuscus, assembly GCF_031893055.1. Classification (NCBI taxonomy): domain Eukaryota; kingdom Metazoa; phylum Chordata; class Amphibia; order Anura; family Leptodactylidae; genus Leptodactylus; species Leptodactylus fuscus. Next base: position 78,301 of record NW_027440309.1, read on the forward strand.
CCAGTGCACATATATTCAACATCCAGTGCACATATATTATATATATCCAGTGCACATATATTATATACATCCAGTGCACATATATTAAATATCCAGTGCACAAATATTAAATATTCAGTGCACATATATTATAGATCCAGTGCACATATATTAAATATCCAGTTCACAAATATTAAATATCCAGTGCACATATATTAAATATCCAGTGCTCATATATTAAATATATCCAGTGCACATATATTAAATATTTAGTGCACATATATTAAATATCCAGTGCACATATATTAAATATATCCAGTGCACATGTATTAAATATCCAGTTCACAAATAATAAATATCCAGTGCACATATATTATATACATCCAGTGCACATATATTAAATATCCAGTGCACAAATATTAAATATCCAGTGCACATATATTATAGATCCAGTGCACATATATTAAATATCCAGTGCACAAATATTAGATATCCAGTGCACATATATTAAATATCCAGTGCACATATATTAAATATCCAGTGCACATATATTAAATATCCAGTGCACATATATTAAATATATCCAGTGCACATATATTAAATATCCAGTTCACAAATATTAAATATCCAGTGCACATATATTATATATATCCAGTGCACATATATTAAATATTCAGTGCACATATATTAGATATCCAATGCACATATAGTAAATATCCAGTGCACATATATTAAATATTCAGTGCACATATATTAGATATCCAGTGCACATATAGTAAATATCCAGTGCACATATATTAAATATATCCAGTGCACATATATAAAATATCCAATGCACATATATTAGATATCCAGTGCACATATATTAAATATATCCAGTGCACATATATTCAACATCCAGTGCACATATATTATATATATCCAGTGCACATATATTATAGATCCAGTGCACATATATTATTTATATCCAGTGCACATATATTAAATATCCAGTGCACAAATATTAAATATACAGTGCACATATATTATATATATATCCAGTGCACATATATTAAATATCCAGTGCACATATATTAAATATCCAGTGCACATATATTATATATATCCAGTGCACATATATTAGATATCCAGTGCACATATATTAAATATCCAGTGCACATATATTATATATATCCAGTGCACATATATTAAATATCCAGTGCACATATATTAGATATCCAGTGCACATATATTAAATATCCAGTGCACATATATTAAATATATCCAGTGCACATATATTATAAAAATCCTGTGCACATATATTAAATATCCAGTGCACATATATTAAATATCCAGTGCACATATATTATATATATCCAGTGCACATATATTAGATATCCAGTGCACATATATTAAATATCCAGTGCACATATATTATATATATCCAGTGCACATATATTAAATATCCAGTGCACATATATTAGATATCCAGTGCACATATATTATAAAAATCCTGTGCACATATATTAAATATCCAGTGCACATATATTAAATATCCAGTGCACATATATTATATATATCCAGTGCACATATATTAAATATCCAGTGCACATATATTAGATATCCAGTGCACATATATTAAATATCCAGTGCACATATATTAAATATCCAGTGCACATATATTATATATATCCAGTGCACATATATTAGATATCCAGTGCAAATATATTAAATATCCAATGCACATATATTAAATATCCAGTGCACAAATATTAAATATCCAGTGCACATATATTAGATATCCAGTGCAAATATATTAAAAATCCAATGCACATATAATAAATATCCAGTGCACATATATTAAATATCCAGTGCACACATATTAAATATCCAGTGCACATATATTATATATCCAGTGCACATATATTAAATATCCAGTGCACATATATTAAATATCTTGTGCACATATATTATATATATCCAGTGCACATATATTAGATATCCAGTGCAAATATATTAAATATCCAATGCACATATATTAAATATCCAGTGCACATATATTAAATATCCAGTGCACATATATTATATATATCCAGTGCACATATATTAAATATCCAGTGCACATATATTAGATATCCAGTGCACATATATTAGATATCCAGTGCACATACATTAAATATATCCAGTGCACATATATTAAATATCCAGTGCACAAATATTAAATATCCAGTGCACATATATTATATATATCCAGTGCACATATATTAGATATCTAGTGCACATATATTAAATATCCAGTGCACATGTATTAAATATCCAGTGCACAAATATTAAATATCCAGTGCACATATATTATATATATCCAGTGCACATATATTAGATATCTAGTGCACATATAATAAATATCCAGTGCACAAATATTAAATTTCCAGTGCACATATATTACATATATCCAGTGCACATATATTAAATATCCAGTGCACATATATTAGATATCCAGTGCACATATAGTAAATATCCAGTGCACATATATTAAATATCCAGTGCACATATATTAGATATCAAGTGCACATATATTAAATATATCCAGTGCACATATATTCAACATCCAGTGCACATATATTATATATATCCAGTGCACATATATTATATACATCCAGTGCACATATATTAAATATCCAGTGCACATATATTAAATATATCCAGTGCACATATATTAAATATCCAGTTCACAAATATTAAATATCCAGTGCACATATATTATATACATCTAGTGCACATATATTAAATATCCAGTGCACAATTATTAAATATCCAGTGCACATATATTATAGATCCAGTGCACATATATTAAATATCCAGTGCACAAATATTAGATATCCAGTGCACATATATTAAATATCCAGTGCACATATATTAAATATCCAGTGCACATATATTAAATATCCAGTGCACATATATTAAATATATCCAGTGCACATATATTAAATATCCAGTTCACAAATATTAAATATCCAGTGCACATATATTAAATATTCAGTGCACATATATTAGATATCCAGTGCACATATAGTAAATATCCAGTGCACATATATTAAATATTCAGTGCACATATAGTAAATATCCAGTGCACATATATTAAATATATTAGGTGCACATATATAAAATATCCAGTGCACATATATTAGATATCCAGTGCACATATATTAATTATATCCAGTGCACATATATTCAACATCCAGTGCACATATATTATATATATACAGTGCACATATATTATAGATCCAGTGCACATATATTATTTATATCCAGTTCACATATATTAAATATCCAGTGCACAAATATTAAATATACAGTGCACATATATTATATATATCCAGTGCACATATATTAAATATCCAGTGCACATATATTAGATATCCAGTGCACATATATTATATATATCCAGTGCACATATATTAAATATCCAGTGCACATATATTAAATATCCAGTGCACATATATTATATATCCAGTGCACATATATTAGATATCCAGTGCACATACATTAAATATATCCAGTGCACATATATTAAATATCCAGTGCACAAATATTAAATATCCAGTGCACATATATTATATATATCCAGTGCACATATATTAGATATCTAGTTCAAATATATTAAATATCCAGTGCACATATATTAAATATCCAGTGCACCTAGATTAAATATATCCAGTGCACATATAATAAATATCCAGTGCACAAATATTAAATATCCAGTGCACATATATTACATATATCCAGTGCACATATATTAAATATCCAGTGCACATATATTAGATATCCAGTGCACATATAGTAAATATCCAGTGCACATATATTAAATATCCAGTGCACATATATTAGATATCAAGTGCACATATATTAAATATATCCAGTGCACATATATTCAACATCCAGTGCACATATATTAAATATCCAATGCACATATATTAAATATCCAGTGCACATATATTAAATATCCAGTGCACATATATTATAAATATCCTGTGCACATATATTTAATATCCAGTGCACATATATTAGATATCCAGTGCACATATATTAAATATCCAGTGCACATACATTAAATATATCCAGTGCACATATATTAAATATCCAGTGAACAAATATTAAATATCCGGTGCACATATATTATAGATCCAGTGCACATATATTATTTATATCCAGTGCACATATATTAAATATCCAGTGCACATATTTTAGATATCCAGTGCACATATATTAAATGTCCAATGCACATATATTAAATATCCAGTGCACATATATTAAATATCCAGTGCACATATATTATATATAACCATTGCACATATATTAGATATCCAGTGCACATATATTAAATATCCAGTGCACATTTATTAAATATATCCAGTGCACATATATTAAATATCCAGTGCAGAAATATTAAATATCCAGTGCACATATATTATATATATAAAGTGCACATATATTAGATATCCAGTGCACATATATTAAATATCCAGTGCACATATATTAAATATCCAGTGCACATATATTAAATATATCCAGTGCACATATATTAAATATCCAGTTCACAAATATTAAATATCCAGTGCACAAATATTAGATATCCAGTGCACATATATAAGATATCCAGTGCACATATAGTAAATATCCAGTGCACATATATTAAATATTCAGTGCACATATATTAGATATCCAGTGCACATATAGTCAATATCCAGTGCACATATATTAAATATATCCAGTGCACATATATTATATATCCAGTGCACATATATTAGATATCCAGTGCACATATATTAAATATATCCAGTGCACATATATTCAACATCCAGTGCACATATATTATAGATCCAGTGCACATATATTATTTATATCCAGTGCACATATATTAAATATCCAGTGCACAAATATTAAATATACAGTGCACATATATTATATATATCCAGTGCACATATAGTAAATATCCAGTGCACATATATTAGATATCCAGTGCACATATATTATATATATCCAGTGCACATATATTAGATATCCAGTGCACATATATTAAATATCCAGTGCAAATATATATTATATATATCCAGTGCACATATAATAAATATCCAGTGCACATATATTAGATATCCAGTGCACATATATTAAATATCCAGTGCACATATATTAAATATATCCAGTGCACATATATTAAATATCCAGTGCACAAATTTTAAATATCCAGTGCACATATATTATATATATATCCAGTGCACATATATTAAATATTCAGTGCACATATATTAGATATCCAGTGCACAAATATTAAATATCCAGTGCACATATATTAGATATACAGTGCACATATATTAAATATATCCAGTGCACATATATTATATATATCTAGTGCACATATATTATAGATCCAGTGCACATATATTATTTATATCCAGTGCACTTATATTGAATATCCAGTGCACATATATTATATATATCCATTGCACATATATTAAATATCCAGTGCACAAATATTAAATATCGAGTGCACATATATTAAATATCCAGTGTACAAATATTAAATATCCAGTGCTCATATATTATATATATCCAGTGCACATATATTAAATATCCAATGCACATATATTAGATATCCAGTGCACAAATATTAAATATATGGTGCACATATATTAAATATCCATTGCACAAATATTAAATATCCAGTGCACATATATTATATATATCCAGTGCACATATATTAGATATCCAATGCACATATATTAAATATCCAGTGCACATATAATATATATATCCAGTGCACATATATTAAATATCCAATGCACATATATTAAATATCCAGTGCACATATAATATATATATCCAGTGCACATATATTAGATATCCAATGCACATATATTAAATATCCAGTGCATATATAATATATATATATCCAGTGCACATATATTAGATATCCAGTGAACAAATATTAAATATCCAGTGCATAAATATTAAATATCCAGTGCACATATATTAAATATCCAGTGCACATATATTAAATATCCAGTGCACATATATTAAATATCCAGTGCACATATATTAAATATCCAGTGCACATATATTATATATATCCAGTGCACATATATTAGATATCCAGTGCACAAATATTAAATATCCAGTGCACATATATTAAATCTATCCAGTGCACATATATTAAATATCCAGTGAACAAATATTAAATATCCAGAGCATAAATATTAAATATCCAGTGCACATATATTAAATATCCAGTGCATAAATATTAAATATCCAGTGCACATATATTAAATATCCAGTGCACATATATTAAATATCCAGTGCACATATATTATATATATCCAGTGCACATATATTAGATATCCAGTGCACAAATATTAAATATCCAGTGCACATATATTAAATCTATCCAGTGCACATATATTAAATATCCAGTGCACATATATTATATATTTCCAGTGCACACATATTATATATTTCCAGTGCACATATATTCAACATCCAGTGCACATATATTATATATATCCAGTGCACATATATTATAGATCCAGTGCACATATATTATTTATATCCAGTGCACATATATTATATATATCCAGTGCACATATATTAAATATCCAGTGCACAAATATTAAATATCCAGTGCACATATATTGTATATATCCAGTGCACATATATTAAATATCCAGTGCACATATATTAAATATATCCAGTGCACATATATTACATACATCCAGTGCACATATATTAAATATCCAGTGCACAAATATTAAATATCCAGTGCACATATATTAAATATCCAGTGCACAAATATTAAATATCCAGTGCACATATTTTATATATATCCAGTGCACATATATTAAATATCCAGTGCACATATATTAGATATCCAGTGCACATATATTATATATATCCAGTGCACATATATTATATACATCCAGTGCACATATATTAAATATCCAGTGCACAAATATTAAATATCCAGTGCACATATATTATAGATCCAGTGCACATATATTATTTATATCCAGTGCACATATATTAAATATCCTGTGCACATATATTAGATATCCAGTGCACATATATTAAATATCCAATGCACATATATTAAATATCCAGTGCACTTATATTATAGATCCAGTGCACATATATTATTTATATCCAGTGCACATATATTAAATATCCAGTGCACAATTATTAAATATACAGTGCACATATATTATATATATCCAGTGCACATATATTAAATATCCAGTGCACATATATTAGATATCCAGTGCACATATATTAAATATCCAGTGCGCATATATTATAGATCCAGTGCACATATATTATTTATATCCAGTGCACATATATTAAATATCCAGTGCACAAATATTAAATATACAGTGCACATATATTATATATATCCAGTGCACATATATTAAATATCCAGTGCACATATATTAGATATCCAGTGCACATATATTAAATATCCAGTGCACATATATTAAATATCCAGTGCACATATATTAAATATATCCAGTGCACATATATTAAATATCCAGTTCACAAATATTAAATATCCAGTGCACATATATAATATATATCCAGTGCACATATATTAAATATTCAGTGCACATATATTAGATATCCAGTGCACATATAGTAAATATCCAGTGCACATATATTAAATATTCAGTTCACATATATTATATATATCCCGTGCACATATATTAAATATCCAGTGCACATATATTAGATATCCAGTGCACATATATTAAATATATCCAGTGCACATATATTCAACATCCAGTGCACATATATTATATATTTCCAGTACACATATATTATAGATCCAGTGCACATATTTTAAATATCCAGTGCACATATATTATATACATCCAGTGCACATATATTAAATATTCAGTGCACAAATATTATATATCCAGTGCACATATATTAAATATCCAGTGCACATATATTAAATATCCAGTGCACATATATTATATATATCCAGTGCACATATATTAGATATCCAGTGCAAATATATTAAATATCCAATGCACATATATTAAATATCCAGTGCACATATATTAAATATCCAGTGCACATATATTATATATATCTAGCGCACATACACTCACCGGCCACTTTATTAGGTACACCTGTCCAACTGCTCGTTAACACTTAATTTCTAATCAGCCAATCACATGGCGGCAACTCAGTGCATTTAGGCATGTAGACATGGTCAAGACAATCTCCTGCAGTTCAAACCGAGCATCAGTATGGGGAAGAAAGGTGATTTGAGTGCCTTTGAAAGTGGCATGGTTGTTGGTGCCAGAAGGGCTGGTCTGAGTATTTCAGAAACTGCTGATCTACTGGGATTTTCACACACAACTATCTCTAGGGTTTACAGAGAATGGTCCGAAAAAGAAAAAACATCCAGTGAGCGGCAGTTCTGTGGGCGGAAATGCGTTGTTGATGCCAGAGGTCAGAGGAGAATGGCCAGACTGGTTCGAGCTGATAGAAAGGCAACAGTGACTCAAATAGCCACCCGTTACAACCAAGGTAGCCAGAAGAGCATCTCTGAACGCACAGTACGTCGAACTTTGAGGCAGATGGGCTACAGCAGCAGAAGACCACACCGGGTGCCACTCCTTTCAGCTAAGAACAGGAAACTGAGGCTACAATTTGCACAAGCTCATCGAAATTGGACAATTGAAGATTGGAAAAACGTTGCCTGGTCTGATGAGTCTCGATTTCTGCTGCGACATTCGGATGGTAGGGTCAGAATTTGGCGTCAACAACATGAAAGCATGGATCCATCCTGCCTTGTATCAACGGTTCAGGCTGGTGGTGGTGGTGTCATGGAGTGGGGAATATTTTCTTGGCACTCTTTGGGCCCCTTGTTACCAATTGAGCATCGTTGCAACGCCAAAGCCTACCTGAGTATTGTTGCTGACCATGTCCATCCCTTTATGACCACAATGTACCCAACATCTGATGGCTACTTTCAGCAGGATAATGTGCCATGTCATAAAGCTGGAATCATCTCAGACTGGTTTCTTGAACATGACAATGAGTTCACTGTACTCCAATGGCCTCCACAGTCACCAGATCTCAATCTAATAGAGCATCTTTGGGATGTGGTGGAACGGGAGATTCGCATCATGGATGTGCAGCCGACAAATCTGCGGCAACTGTGTGATGCCATCATGTCAATATGGACCAAAATCTCTGAGGAATGCTTCCAGCACCTTGTTGAATCTATGCCACAAAGAATTGAGGCAGTTCTGAAGGCAAAAGGGGGTCCAACCCGTTACTAGCATGGTGTACCTAATAAAGTGGCCGGTGAGTGTATATTAAATATCCAGTGCACATATATTAGATATCCAGTGCACATATATTAAATATCCAGTGCACATACATTAAATATATCCAGTGCACATATATTAAATATCCAGTGCACATATATTAGATATCTAGTGCACATATATTAAATATCCAGTGCACATATATTAAATATCCAGTGCACATATATTAAATATCCAGTGCAAATAGATTAAATATATCCAGTGCACATATAATAAATATCCAGTGCACAAATATTAAATATCCAGTGCACATATATTATATATATCCAGTGCACATATATTAAATATCCAGTGCACATATATTAGACATCCAGTGCACATATAGTAAATATCCAGTGCACATATATTAAATATCCAGTGCACATATATTAGATATCAAGTGCACATATATTAAATATATCCAGTGCACATATATTCAACATCCAGTGCACATATATTATATATATCCAGTGCACATATATTATATACATCCAGTGCACATATATTAAATATCCAGTGCACAAATATTAAATATTCAGTGCACATATATTATAGATCCAGTGCACATATATTAAATATCCAGTTCACAAATATTAAATATCCAGTGCACATATATTAAATATCCAGTGCTCATATATTAAATATATCCAGTGCACATATATTAAATATTTAGTGCACATATATTAAATATCCAGTGCACATATATTAAATATATCCAGTGCACATGTATTAAATATCCAGTTCACAAATAATAAATATCCAGTGCACATATATTATATACATCCAGTGCACATATATTAAATATCCAGTGCACAAATATTAAATATCCAGTGCACATATATTATAGATCCAGTGCACATATATTAAATATCCAGTGCACAAATATTAGATATCCAGTGCACATATATTAAATATCCAGTGCACATATATTAAATATCCAGTGCACATATATTAAATATCCAGTGCACATATATTAAATATATCCAGTGCACATATATTAAATATCCAGTTCACAAATATTAAATATCCAGTGCACATATATTATATATATCCAGTGCACATATATTAAATATTCAGTGCACATATATTAGATATCCAATGCACATATAGTAAATATCCAGTGCACATATATTAAATATTCAGTGCACATATATTAGATATCCAGTGCACATATAGTAAATATCCAGTGCACATATATTAAATATATCCAGTGCACATATATAAAATATCCAATGCACATATATTAGATATCCAGTGCACATATATTAAATATATCCAGTGCACATATATTCAACATCCAGTGCACATATATTATATATATCCAGTGCACATATATTATAGATCCAGTGCACATATATTATTTATATCCAGTGCACATATATTAAATATCCAGTGCACAAATATTAAATATACAGTGCACATATATTATATATATATCCAGTGCACATATATTAAATATCCAGTGCACATATATTAAATATCCAGTGCACATATATTATATATATCCAGTGCACATATATTAGATATCCAGTGCACATATATTAAATATCCAGTGCACATATATTATATATATCCAGTGCACATATATTAAATATCCAGTGCACATATATTAGATATCCAGTGCACATATATTAAATATCCAGTGCACATATATTAAATATATCCAGTGCACATATATTATAAAAATCCTGTGCACATATATTAAATATCCAGTGCACATATATTAAATATCCAGTGCACATATATTATATATATCCAGTGCACATATATTAGATATCCAGTGCACATATATTAAATATCCAGTGCACATATATTATATATATCCAGTGCACATATATTAAATATCCAGTGCACATATATTAGATATCCAGTGCACATATATTATAAAAATCCTGTGCACATATATTAAATATCCAGTGCACATATATTAAATATCCAGTGCACATATATTATATATATCCAGTGCACATATATTAAATATCCAGTGCACATATATTAGATATCCAGTGCACATATATTAAATATCCAGTGCACATATATTAAATATCCAGTGCACATATATTATATATATCCAGTGCACATATATTAGATATCCAGTGCAAATATATTAAATATCCAATGCACATATATTAAATATCCAGTGCACAAATATTAAATATCCAGTGCACATATATTAGATATCCAGTGCAAATATATTAAAAATCCAATGCACATATAATAAATATCCAGTGCACATATATTAAATATCCAGTGCACACATATTAAATATCCAGTGCACATATATTATATATCCAGTGCACATATATTAAATATCCAGTGCACATATATTAAATATCTTGTGCACATATATTATATATATCCAGTGCACATATATTAGATATCCAGTGCAAATATATTAAATATCCAATGCACATATATTAAATATCCAGTGCACATATATTAAATATCCAGTGCACATATATTATATATATCCAGTGCACATATATTAAATATCCAGTGCACATATATTAGATATCCAGTGCACATATATTAGATATCCAGTGCACATACATTAAATATATCCAGTGCACATATATTAAATATCCAGTGCACAAATATTAAATATCCAGTGCACATATATTATATATATCCAGTGCACATATATTAGATATCTAGTGCACATATATTAAATATCCAGTGCACATGTATTAAATATCCAGTGCACAAATATTAAATATCCAGTGCACATATATTATATATATCCAGTGCACATATATTAGATATCTAGTGCACATATAATAAATATCCAGTGCACAAATATTAAATTTCCAGTGCACATATATTACATATATCCAGTGCACATATATTAAATATCCAGTGCACATATATTAGATATCCAGTGCACATATAGTAAATATCCAGTGCACATATATTAAATATCCAGTGCACATATATTAGATATCAAGTGCACATATATTAAATATATCCAGTGCACATATATTCAACATCCAGTGCACATATATTATATATATCCAGTGCACATATATTATATACATCCAGTGCACATATATTAAATATCCAGTGCACATATATTAAATATATCCAGTGCACATATATTAAATATCCAGTTCACAAATATTAAATATCCAGTGCACATATATTATATACATCTAGTGCACATATATTAAATATCCAGTGCACAATTATTAAATATCCAGTGCACATATATTATAGATCCAGTGCACATATATTAAATATCCAGTGCACAAATATTAGATATCCAGTGCACATATATTAAATATCCAGTGCACATATATTAAATATCCAGTGCACATATATTAAATATCCAGTGCACATATATTAAATATATCCAGTGCACATATATTAAATATCCAGTTCACAAATATTAAATATCCAGTGCACATATATTAAATATTCAGTGCACATATATTAGATATCCAGTGCACATATAGTAAATATCCAGTGCACATATATTAAATATTCAGTGCACATATAGTAAATATCCAGTGCACATATATTAAATATATTAGGTGCACATATATAAAATATCCAGTGCACATATATTAGATATCCAGTGCACATATATTAATTATATCCAGTGCACATATATTCAACATCCAGTGCACATATATTATATATATCCAGTGCACATATATTATAGATCCAGTGCACATATATTATTTATATCCAGTTCACATATATTAAATATCCAGTGCACAAATATTAAATATACAGTGCACATATATTATATATATCCAGTGCACATATATTAAATATCCAGTGCACATATATTAGATATCCAGTGCACATATATTATATATATCCAGTGCACATATATTAAATATCCAGTGCACATATATTAAATATCCAGTTCACAAATATTAAATATCCAGTGCACATATATTATATATATCCAGTGCACATATATTAAATATTCAGTGCACATATATTAGATATCCAGTGCACATATAGTAAATATCCAGTGCACATATATTAAATATATCCAGTGCAAATACATTAAATATCCAGTTCACAAATATTAAATATCCAGTGCACATATATTATATACATCCAGTGCACATATATTAAATATCCAGTGCACAAATATTAAATATCCAGTGCACATATATTATAGATCCAGTGCACATATATTAAATATCCAGTGCACAAATATTAGATATCCAGTGCACATATATTAAATAACCAGTGCACATATATTAAATATCCAGTGCACATATATTAAATATATACAGTGCACAAATATTAAATAACCAGTTCACAAATATTAAATATCCAGTGCACATATATTATATTTATCCAGTGCACATATATTAAATATCCAGTGCACATATAGTAAATATCCAGTGCACATATATTAAATATTCAGTGCACATATATTAGATATCCAGTGCACATATAGTAAATATCCAGTGCACATATATTAAGTATATCGAGTGCACATATATAAAATATCCAGTGCACATATATTAGATATCCAGTGCACATATATTAAATATATCCAGTGCACATATATTCAACATCCAGTGCACATATATTATATATATCCAGTGCACATATATTATAGATCCAGTGCACATATATTATTTATATCCAGTGCACATATATTAAATATCCAGTGCACAAATATTAAATATACAGTGCACATATATTAAATATCCAGTGCACATATATTAAATATCCAGTGCACATATATTATATATATATATCCAGTGCACATATATTAGATATCCAGTGCACATATATTAAATATCCAGTGCACATTTATTAAATATATCCAGTGCACATATATTAAATATCCAGTGCAGAAATATTAAATATCCAGTGCACATATATTATATATATCCAGTGCACATATATTAGATATCCAGTGCACATATATTAAATATCCAATGCACATATATTAAATATCCAGTGCACATATATTAAATATCCAGTGCACATATATTATAAATATCCTGTGCACATATATTAGATATCCAGTGCACATATATTAAATATCCAGTGCACATACATTAAATATATCCAGTGCACATATATTAAATATCCAGTGAACAAATATTAAATATCCGGTGCACATATATTATAGATCCAGTGCACATATATTATTTATATCCAGTGCACATATATTAAATATCCAGTGCACATATTTTAGATATCCAGTGCACATATATTAAATGTCCAATGCACATATATTAAATATCCAGTGCACATATATTAAATATCCAGTGCACATATATTATATATAACCATTGCACATATATTAGATATCCAGTGCACATATATTAAATATCCAGTGCACATTTATTAAATATATCCAGTGCACATATATTAAATATCCAGTGCAGAAATATTAAATATCCAGTGCACATATATTATATATATAAAGTGCACATATATTAGATATCCAGTGCACATATATTAAATATCCAGTGCACATATATTAAATATCCAGTGCACATATATTAAATATATCCAGTGCACATATATTAAATATCCAGTTCACAAATATTAAATATCCAGTGCACATATATTAGATATCCAGTGCACATATATAAGATATCCAGTGCACATATAGTAAATATCCAGTGCACATATATTAAATATTCAGTGCACATATATTAGATATCCAGTGCACATATAGTCAATATCCAGTGCACATATATTAAATATATCCAGTGCACATATATTATATATCCAGTGCACATATATTAGATATCCAGTGCACATATATTAAATATATCCAGTGCACATATATTCAACATCCAGTGCACATATATTATAGATCCAGTGCACATATATTATTTATATCCAGTGCACATATATTAAATATCCAGTGCACAAATATTAAATATACAGTGCACATATATTATATATATCCAGTGCACATATAGTAAATATCCAGTGCACATATTTTAGATATCCAGTGCACATATATTATATATATCCAGTGCACATATATTAGATATCCAGTGCACATATATTAAATATCCAGTGCAAATATATATTATATATATCCAGTGCACATATAATAAATATCCAGTGCACATATATTAGATATCCAGTGCACATATATTAAATATCCAGTGCACATATATTAAATATATCCAGTGCACATATATTAAATATCCAGTGCACACATTTTAAATATCCAGTGCACATATATTATATATATATCCAGTGCACATATATTAAATATTCAGTGCACATATATTAGATATCCAGTGCACAAATATTAAATATCCAGTGCACATATATTAGATATACAGTGCACATATATTAAATATATCCAGTGCACATATATTATATATATCTAGTGCACATATATTATAGATCCAGTGCACATATATTATTTATATCCAGTGCACATATATTGAATATCCAGTGCACATATATTATATATATCCAGTGCACATATATTAAATATCCAATGCACATATATTAAATATCCAGTGTACAAATATTAAAAATCCAGTGCACATATATTAAATATCCAATGCACATATATTAGATATCCAGTGCACAAATATTAAATATATGGTGCACATATATTAAATATCCATTGCACAAATATTAAATATCCAGTGCACATATATTATATATATCCAGTGCACATATATTAGATATCCAATGCACATATATTAAATATCCAGTGCACATATAATATATATATCCAGTGCACATATATTAGATATCCAGTGAACAAATATTAAATATCCAGTGCATAAATATTAAATATCCAGTGCACATATATTAAATATCCAGTGCACATATATTAAATATCCAGTGCACATATATTATATATATCCAGTGCACATATATTAGATATCCAGTGCACAAATATTAAATATCCAGTGCACATATATTAAATCTATCCAGTGCACATATATTAAATATCCAGTGCACATATATTATATATTTCCAGTGCACATATATTATATATTTCCAGTGCACATATATTCAACATCCAGTGCACATATATTATATATATCCAGTGCACATATATTATAGATCCAGTGCACATATATTATTTATATCCAGTGCACATATATTATATATATCCAGTGCACATATATTAAATATCCAGTGCACAAATATTAAATATCCAGTGCACATATATTATATATATCCAGTGCACATATATTCAGCATCCAGTGCACATATATTATATATACATCCAGTGCACATATATTATAGATCCAGTGCACATATGTTATTTATATCCAGTGCACATATATTATATACATCCAGTGCACATATATTAAATATCCAGTGCACAAATATTAAATATCCAGTGCACATATTTTATATATATCCAGTGCACATATATTAAATATCCAGTGCACATATATTAGATATCCAGTGCACATATATTATATATATCCAGTGCACATATATTATATACATCCAGTGCACATATATTAAATATCCAGTGCACAAATATTAAATATCCAGTGCACATATATTATATATATCCAGTGCACATATATTAAATATCCAGTGCACATATATTAGATATCCAGTGGACATATATTATATATATCCAGTGGACATATATTATATATATCCAGTGCACATATATTAGATATCCAGTGCACATATATTAAATATGCAGTGCGCATATATTAAATATCCAGTGCACATATATTAAATATATCCAGTGCACATATATTAAATATCCAGTTCACAAATATTAAATATCCAGTGCACATATATAATATATATCCAGTGCACATATATTAAATATTCAGTGCACATATATTAGATATCCAGTGCACATATAGTAAATATCTAGTGCACATATATTAAATATTCAGTTCACATATATTATATATATCCCGTGCACATATATTAAATATCCAGTGCACATATATTAGATATCCAGTGCACATATATTAAATATATCCAGTGCACATATATTCAACATCCAGTGCACATATATTATATATTTCCAGTGCACATATATTATAGATCCAGTGCACATATTTTAAATATCCAGTGCACATATATTATATACATCCAGTGCACATATATTAAATATCCAGTGCACAAATATTATATATCCAGTGCACATATATTAAATATCCAGTGCACATATATTAAATATCCAGTGCACATATATTATATATATCCAGTGCACATATATTAGATATCCAGTGCAAATATATTAAATATCCAATGCAAATATATTAAATATCCAGTGCACATATATTATATATATCCAGTGCACATATATTAAATATCCAGTGCACACATATTAAATATCCAGTGCACATATATTATATATCCAGTGCACATATATTAAATATCCAGTGCACATATGTTAAATATCTTGTGCACATATATTATATATATCCAGTGCACATATATTAGATATCCAGTGCAAATATATTAAATATCCAATGGACATATATTAAATATCCAGTGCACATATATTAAATATCCAGTGCACATATATTATATATATCCAGGGCACATATATTAAATATCCAGTGCACATATATTAGATATCCAGTGCACATATATTAGATATCCAGTGCACATACATTAAATATATCCAGTGCACATATATTAAATATCCAGTGCACATATATTAGATATCTAGTGCACATATATTAAATATCCAGTGCACATATATTAAATATCCAGTGCACATATATTAAATATCCAGTGCAAATAGATTAAATATATCCAGTGCACATATAATAAATATCCAGTGCACAAATATTAAATATCCAGTGCACATATATTATATATATCCTGTGCACATATATTAAATATCCAGTGCACATATATTAGATATCCAGTGCACATATAGTAAATATCCAGTGCACATATATTAAATATCCAGTGCACATATATTAAATATCCAGTGCACATATATTAAATATCCAGTGCAAATAGATTAAATATATCCAGTGCACATATAATAAATATCCAGTGCACAAATATTAAATATCCAGTGCACATATATTATATATATCCAGTGCACATATATTAAATATCCAGTGCACATATATTAGATATCCAGTGCACATATAGTAAATATCCAGTGCACATATATTAAATATCCAGTGCACATATATTAGATATCAAGTGCACATATATTAAATATATCCAGTGCACATATATTCAACATCCAGTGCACATATATTATATATATCCAGTGCACATATATTATATACATCCAGTGCACATATATTAAATATCCAGTGCACAAATATTAAATATTCAGTGCACATATATTATAGATCCAGTGCACATATATTAAATATCCAGTTTACAAATATTAAATATCCAGTGCACATATATTAAATATCCAGTGCTCATATATTAAATATATCCAGTGCACATATATTAAATATTTAGTGCACATATATTAAATATCCAGTGCACATATATTAAATATATCCAGTGCACATGTATTAAATATCCAGTTCACAAATAATAAATATCCAGTGCACATATATTAGATATCCAGTTCACATATATTAAATATCCAGTGCACATATATTAAATATATCCAATGCACATATATTAAATATCCAGTGCACATATATCATATATATCCAGTGCACATATATTAAATATTCAGTGCACATATATTAGATATCCAGTGCACATATATTAAATATCCAGGGCACATATATTAAATATATCCAGTGCACATATATTAAATATCCAGTGCACATATATTATATATATCCAGTGCACATTTATTAAATATCCAGTGCACATATATTAAATATCCAGTGCACAAATATTAAATATCCAGTGCACATATATTATATATATCCAGTGCACATATATTAAATATCCAGTGCACATATATTAAATATCCAGTGCACATATATTAGATATCCAGTGCACAGTTATTAAATATCCAGTGCACATATATTAAATATATCCAGTGCACATATATCAAATATCCAGTGCACATATATTAAATATCCAGTGCACATATATTATATATATCCCGTGCACATATATTAAATATCCAGTGCACATATATTAGATATCCATTGCACATATATTAAATATATCCAGTGCACATATATTCAACATCCAGTGCACATATATTATATATATCCAGTGCACATATATTATAGATCCAGTGCACATATATTATTTATATCCAGTGCACATATATTATATACATCCAGTGCACATATATTAAATATCCAGTGCACATATATTATATATATCCAGTGCACATATATTAAATATCCAGTGCACATATATTAAATATCCAGTGCACATATATTAGATATCCAGTGCACATATAATAAATATCCAGTGCACAAATATTAAATATCCAGTGCACATATATTAAATATCCAGTGCTCATATATTATATATATCCAGTGCACATATATTAACTATCCAATGCACATATATTAGATATCCAGTGCACAAATATTAAATATATGGTGCACATATATTAAATATCCATTGCACAAATATTAAATATCCAGTGCACATATATTATATATATCCAGTGCACATATATTAGATATTTAACGCACATATATTAAATATCCAGTGCACATATATTATATATATCCAGTGCACATATATTAAATATCCAGTGCACATATATTAGATATCCAGTGCACATATAATAAATATCGAGTGCACATATATTAAATATCCAGTGTACAAATATTAAATATCCAGTGCTCATATATTATATATATCCAGTGCACATATATTAAATATCCAATGCACATATATTAGATATCCAGTGCACAAATATTGAATATATGGTGCACATATATTAAATATCCATTGCACAAATATTAAATATCCAGTGCACATATATTATATATATCCAGTGCACATATATTAGATATCCAATGCACATATATTAAATATCCAGTGCACATATAATATATATATCCAGTGCACATATATTAGATATCCAGTGAACAAATATTAAATATCCAGTGCACAAATATTAAATATCCAGTGCACATATATTATATATATCCAGTGCACATATATTAAATATCCAGTGCACATATATTAAATATCCAGTGCACATATATTATATATATCCAGTGCACATATATTAGATATCCAGTGCACAAATATTAAATATCCAGTGCACATATATTAAATCTATCCAGTGCACATATATTAAATATCCAGTGCACATATATTATATATTTCCAGTGCACATATATTATATATTTCCAGTGCACATATATTCAAAATCCAGTGCACATATATTATATATATCCAGTGCACATATATTATAGATCCAGTGCACATATATTATTTATATCCAGTGCACATATGTTATATATATCCAGTGCACATATATTAAATATCCAGTGCACAAATATTAAATATCCAGTGCACATATATTATATATATCCAGTGCACATATATAAAATATCCAGTGCACATATATTAAATATATCCAGTGCACATATATTCAACATCCAGCGCACATATATTATATATACATCCAGTGCACATATGTTATTTATATCCAGTGCACATATATTATATACATCCAGTGCACATATATTAAATATCCAGTGCACAAATATTAAATATCCAGTGCACATATTTTATATATATCCAGTGCACATATATTAAATATCCAGTGCACATATATTAGATATCCAGTGCACATATATTATATATATCCAGTGCACATATATTATATACATCCAGTGCACATATATTAAATATCCAGTGCACAAATATTAAATATCCAGTGCACATATATTATAGATCCAGTGCACATATATTATTTATATCCAGTGCACATATATTAAATATCCTGTGCACATATATTAGATAGCCATTGCACATATATTAAATATCCAATGCACATATATTAAATATCCAGTGCACATATATTATATATATATATCCAGTGCACATATATTAGATATCCGGTGCACATATATTAAATATATCCAGTGCACATATATTAAAAATCCAGTGCAGAAATATTAAATATCCAGTGCACATATATTATATATATCCAGTGCACATATATTAGATATCCAGTGCACATATATTAAATATCCAGTGAACATATATTAAATATCCAGTGCGCATATATTAAATATCCAGTGCACATATATTAAATATATCCAGTGCACATATATTAAATATCCAGTTCACAAATATTAAATATCCAGTGCACATATATAATATATATCCAGTGCACATATATTAAATATTCAGTGCACATATATTAGATATCCAGTGCACATATAGTAAATATCCAGTGCACATATATTAAATATTCAGTTCACATATATTATATATATCCCGTGCACATATATTAAATATCCAGTGCACATATATTAGATATCCAGTGCACATATATTAAATATCCAGTGCACATATATTATAGATCCAGTGCACATATATTAAATATCCAGTGCACATATATTCAATATCTAGTGCACATATATTACATATATCCAGTGCACATATATTAAATATATCCAGTGCACATATATTCAACATCCAGTGCACATATATTATATATTTCCAGTGCACATATATTAGATATCCAGTGCAAATATATTAAATATCCAATGCACATATATTAAATATCCAGTGCACATATATTATATATATCCAGTGCACATATATTAAATATCCAGTGCACACATATTAAATATCCAGTGCACATATATTATATATCCAGTGCACATATATTAAATATCCAGTGCACATATATTAAATATCTTGTGCACATATATTATATATATCCAGTGCACATATATTAGATATCCAGTGCAAATATATTAAATATCCAATGCACATATATTAAATATCCAGTGCACATATATTAAATATCCAGTGCACATATATTATATATATCTAGTGCACATATATTAAATATCCAGTGCACATATATTAGATATCCAGTGCACATATATTAAATATCCAGTGCACATACATTAAATATATCCAATGCACATATATTAAATATCCAGTGCACATATATTAGATATCTAGTGCACATATATTAAATATCCAGTGCACATATATTAAATATCCAGTGCACATATATTAAATATCCAGTGCAAATAGATTAAATATATCCAGTGCACATATAATAAATATCCAGTGCACAAATATTAAATATCCAGTGCACATATATTATATATCTCCAGTGCACATATATTAAATATCCAGTGCACATATATTAGATATCCAGTGCACATATAGTAAATATCCAGTGCACATATATTAAATATCCAGTGCACATATATTAGATATCAAGTGCACATATATTAAATATATCCAGTGCACATATATTCAACATCCATTGCACATATATTATATATATCCAGTGCACATATATTATATACATCCAGTGCACATATATTAAATATCCAGTGCACATATATTAGATATCCAGTGCACATATAATAAATATCCAGTGCACAAATATTAAATATCCAGTGCACATATATTATATATCTCCAGTGCACATATATTAAATATCCAGTGCACATATATTAGATATCCAGTGCACATATAGTAAATATCCAGTGCACATATATTAAATATCCAGTGCACATATATTATATATCAAGTGCACATATATTAAATATATCCAGTGCACATATATTCAACATCCAGTGCACATATATTATATATATCCAGTGCACATATATTATATACATCCAGTGCACATATATTAAATATCCAGTGCACAAATATTAAATATTCAGTGCACATATATTATAGATCCAGGGCACATATATTAAATATCCAGTTCACAAATATTAAATATCCAGTGCACATATATTAAATATCCAGTGCTCATATATTAAATATATCCAGTGCACATATATTAAATATTTAGTGCACATATATTAAATATCCAGTGCACATATATTAAATATATCCAGTGCACATGTATTAAATATCCAGTTCACAAATAATAAATATCCAGTGCACATATATTATATACATCCAGTGCACATATATTAAATATCCAGTGCACAAATATTAAATATCCAGTGCACATATATTATAGATCCAGTGCACATATATTAAATATTCAGTGCACATATATTAGATATCCAGTGCACATATAGTAAATATCCAGTGCACATATATTAAATATTCAGTGCACATATATTAGATATCCAGTGCACATATAGTAAATATCCAGTGCACATATATTAAATATATCCAGTGCACATATATAAAATATCCAGTGCACATATATTAGATATCCAGTGCACATATATTAAATATATCCAGTGCACATATATTCAACATCCAGTGCACATATATTATATATATCCAGTGCACATATATTATAGATCCAGTGCACATATATTATTTATATCCAGTGCACATATATTAAATATACAGTGCACAAATATTAAATATACAGTGCACATATATTATATATATATCCAGTGCACATATATTAGATATCCAGTGCACATATATTAAATATCCAGTGCACATATATTATATATATCCAGTGCACATATATTAAATATCCAGTGCACATATATTAGATATCCAGTGCACATATATTAAATATCCAGTGCACATATATTAAATATATCCAGTGCACATATATTATATATATCCCGTGCACATAAATTAAATATCCAGTGCACATATATTAAATATATCCAGTGCACATATATTCAACATCCAGTGCACATATATTATATATTTCCAGTGCACAAATATTATATATCCAGTGCACATATATTAAATATCCAGTGCACATATATTAAATATCCAGTGCACATATATTATATATATCCAGTGCACATATATTAGATATCCAGTGCAAATATATTAAATATCCAATGCACATATATTAAATATCCAGTGCACAAATATTAAATATCCAGTGCACATATATTAGATATCCAGTGCAAATATATTAAATATCCAATGCACATATATTAAATATCCAGTGCACATATATTAAATATCCAGTGCACACATATTAAATATCCAGTGCACATATATTATATATCCAGTGCACATATATTAAATATCCAGTGCACATATATTAAATATCTTGTGCACATATATTATATATATCCAGTGCACATATATTAGATATCCAGTGCAAATATATTAAATATCCAATGCACATATATTAAATATCCAGTGCACATATATTAAATATACAGTGCACATATATTATATATATCCAGTGCACATATATTAAATATCCAGTGCACATATATTAGATATCCAGTTCACATATATTAGATATCCAGTGCACATACATTAAATATATCCAGTGCACATATATTAAATATCCAGTGCACAAATATTAAATATCCAGTGCACATATATTATATATATCCAGTGCACATATATTAGATATCTAGTGCACATATATTAAATATCCAGTGCACATATATTAAATATCCAGTGCACATATATTAAATATCCAGTGCACCTAGATTAAATATATCCAGTGCACATATAATAAATATCCAGTGCACAAATATTAAATATCCAGTGCACATATATTACATATATCCAGTGCACATATATTAAATATCCAGTGCACATATATTAGATATCCAGTGCACATATAGTAAATATCCAGTGCACATATATTAAATATCCAGTGCACATATATTAGATATCAAGTGCACATATATTAAATATCCAGTGCACATATATTAAATATCCAGTGCACATATATTAAATATATCCAGTGCACATATATTAAATATCCAGTTCACAAATATTAGATATCCAGTGCACATATATTAAATATCCAGTTCACAAATATTAAATATCCAGTGCACATATATTATATACATCCAGTGCACATATATTAAATATCCAGTGCACAAATATTAAATATCCAGTGCACATATATTATCGATCCAGTGCACATATATTAAATATCCAGTGCACAAATATTAGATATCCAGTGCACATATATTAAATATCCAGTGCACATATATTAAATATCCAGTGAACATATATTAAATATCCAGTGCACATATATTAAATATATCCAGTGCACATATATTAAATATCCAGTTCACAAATATTAAATATCCAGTGCACATATATTAAATATTCAGTGCACATATATTAGATATCCAGTGCACATATAGTAAATATCCAGTGCACATATATTAAATATTCAGTGCACATATATTAGATATCCAGTGCACATATAGTAAATATCCAGTGCACATATATTAAATATATCAGGTGCACATATATAAAATATCCAGTGCACATATATTAGATATCCAGTGCACATATATTAAATATATCCAGTGCACATATATTCAACATCCAGTGCACATATATTATATATATCCAGTGCACATATATTATAGATCCAGTGCACATATATTATTTATATCCAGTGCACATATATTAAATATCCAGTGCACAAATATTAAATATACAGTGCACATATATTATATATATCCAGTGCACATATATTAAATATCCAGTGCACATATATTAGATATCCAGTGCACATATATTATATATATCCAGTGCACATATATTAGATATCCAGTGCACATATATTAAATATCCAGTGCACATATATTAAATATCCAGTGCACATATATTAAATATCCAGTTCACAAATATTAAATATCCAGTGCACATATATTATATATATCCAGTGCACATATATTAAATATTCAGTGCACATATATTATATATCCAGTGCACATATATTAAATATCCAGTGCACATATATTAAATATCTTGTGCACATATATTATATATATCCAGTGCACATATATTAGATATCCAGTGCAAATATATTAAATATCCAATGCACATATATTAAATATCCAGTGCACATATGTTAAATATCCAGTGCACATATATTATATATATCTAGTGCACATATATTAAATATCCAGTGCACATATATTAGATATCCAGTGCACATATATTAGATATCCAGTGCACATATATTAAATATCCAGTGCACATACATTAAATATATCCAATGCACATATACTAAATATCCAGTGCACATATATTAGATATCTAGTGCACATATATTAAATATCCAGTGCACATATATTAAATATCCAGTGCACATATAGTAAATATCTAGTGCACATATATTAAATATCCAGTGCACATATATTAGATATCAAGTGCACATATATTAAATATATCCAGTGCACATATATTCAACATCCAGTGCACATATATTATATATATCCAGTGCACATATATTATATACATCCAGTGCACATATATTAAATATCCAGTGCACAAATATTAAATATTCAGTGCACATATATTATAGATCCAGGGCACATATATTAAATATCCAGTTCACAAATATTAAATATCCAGTGCGCATATATTAAATATCCAGTGCTCATATATTAAATATATCCAGTGCACATATATTAAATATTTAGTGCACATATATTAAATATCCAGTGCACATATATTAAATATATCCAGTGCACATGTATTAAATATCCAGTTCACAAATAATAAATATCCAGTGCACATATATTATATACATCCAGTGCACATATATTAAATATCCAGTGCACAAATATTAGATATCCAGTGCACATATATTAAATATCCAGTGCACATATATTAAATATCCAGTGCACATATATTAAATATCCAGTGCACATATATTAAATATATCCAGTGCACATATATTAAATATCCAGTTCACAAATATTAAATATCCAGTGCACATATATTATATATATCCAGTGCACATATATTAAATATTCAGTGCACATATATTAGATATCCAGTGCACATATAGTAAATATCCAGTGCACATATATTAAATATTCAGTGCACATATATTAGATATCCAGTGCACATATAGTAAATATCCAGTGCACATATATTAAATATATCAGGTGCACATATATAAAATATCCAGTGCACATATATTAGATATCCAGTGCACATATATTAAATATATCCAGTGCACATATATTCAACATCCAGTGCACATATATTATATATTTCCAGTGCACATATATTATAGATCCAGTGCACATATATTATTTATATCCAGTGCACATATATTAAATATCCAGTGCACAAATATTAAATATACAGTGCACATATATTATATATTTCCAGTACACATATATTAAATATCCAGTGCACATATATTAGATATCCAGTGCACATATATTATATATATCCAGTGCACATATATTAGATATCCAGTGCACTTATATTAAATATCCAGTGCACATATATTATATATATCCAGTGCACATATATTAAATATCCAGTGCACATATATTAGATATCCAGTGCACATATATTAAATATCCAGTGCACATATATTAAATATATCCAGTGCACATATAATATATATATCCCGTGCACATATATTAAATATCCAGTGCACATATATTATCGATCCAGTGCACATATATTAAATATCCAGTGCACAAATATTAGATATCCAGTGCACATATATTAAATATCCAGTGCACATATATTAAATATCCAGTGAACATATATTAAATATCCAGTGCACATATATTAAATATATCCAGTGCACATATATTAAATATCCAGTTCACAAATATTAAATATCCAGTGCACATATATTAAATATTCAGTGCACATATATTAGATATCCAGTGCACATATAGTAAATATCCAGTGCACATATATTAAATATTCAGTGCACATATATTAGATATCCAGTGCACATATAGTAAATATCCAGTGCACATATATTAAATATATCAGGTGCACATATATAAAATATCCAGTGCACATATATTAGATATCCAGTGCACATATATTAAATATATCCAGTGCACATATATTCAACATCCAGTGCACATATATTATATATATCCAGTGCACATATATTATAGATCCAGTGCACATATATTATTTATATCCAGTGCACATATATTAAATATCCAGTGCACAAATATTAAATATACAGTGCACATATATTATATATATCCAGTGCACATATATTAAATATCCAGTGCACATATATTAGATATCCAGTGCACATATATTATATATATCCAGTGCACATATATTAGATATCCAGTGCACATATATTAAATATCCAGTGCACATATATTAAATATCCAGTGCACATATATTAAATATCCAGTTCACAAATATTAAATATCCAGTGCACATATATTATATATATCCAGTGCACATATATTAAATATTCAGTGCACATATATTATATATCCAGTGCACATATATTAAATATCCAGTGCACATATATTAAATATCTTGTGCACATATATTATATATATCCAGTGCACATATATTAGATATCCAGTGCAAATATATTAAATATCCAATGCACATATATTAAATATCCAGTGCACATATGTTAAATATCCAGTGCACATATATTATATATATCTAGTGCACATATATTAAATATCCAGTGCACATATATTAGATATCCAGTGCACATATATTAAATATCCAGTGCACATACATTAAATATATCCAATGCACATATACTAAATATCCAGTGCACATATATTAGATATCTAGTGCACATATATTAAATATATCCAGTGCACATATATTAAATATCCAGTGCACATATATTAAATATCCAGTGCACATATAGTAAATATCTAGTGCACATATATTAAATATCCAGTGCACATATATTAGATATCAAGTGCACATATATTAAATATATCCAGTGCACATATATTCAACATCCAGTGCACATATATTATATATATCCAGTGCACATATATTATATACATCCAGTGCACATATATTAAATATCCAGTGCACAAATATTAAATATTCAGTGCACATATATTATAGATCCAGGGCACATATATTAAATATCCAGTTCACAAATATTAAATATCCAGTGCGCATATATTAAATATCCAGTGCTCATATATTAAATATATCCAGTGCACATATATTAAATATTTAGTGCACATATATTAAATATCCAGTGCACATATATTAAATATATCCAGTGCACATGTATTAAATATCCAGTTCACAAATAATAAATATCCAGTGCACATATATTATATACATCCAGTGCACATATATTAAATATCCAGTGCACAAATATTAGATATCCAGTGCACATATATTAAATATCCAGTGCACATATATTAAATATCCAGTGCACATATATTAAATATCCAGTGCACATATATTAAATATATCCAGTGCACATATATTAAATATCCAGTTCACAAATATTAAATATCCAGTGCACATATATTATATATATCCAGTGCACATATATTAAATATTCAGTGCACATATATTAGATATCCAGTGCACATATAGTAAATATCCAGTGCACATATATTAAATATTCAGTGCACATATATTAGATATCCAGTGCACATATAGTAAATATCCAGTGCACATATATTAAATATATCCAGTACACATATATAAAATATCCAGTGCACATATATTAGATATCCAGTGCACATATATTAAATATATCCAGTGCACATATATTCAACATCCAGTGCACATATATTATATATATCCAGTGCACATATATTAGATATCCAGTGCACATATATTAAATATCCAGTGCACATATATTATATATATCCAGTGCACATATATTAAATATCCAGTGCACATATATTAGATATCCAGTGCACATATATTAAATATCCAGTGCACATATATTAAATATATCCAGTGCACATATATTATATATATCCCGTGCACATAAATTAAATATCCAGTGCACATATATTAAATATATCCAGTGCACATATATTCAACATCCAGTGCACATATATTATATATTTCCAGTGCACAAATATTATATATCCAGTGCACATATATTAAATATCCAGTGCACATATATTAAATATCCAGTGCACATATATTATATATATCCAGTGCACATATATTAGATATCCAGTGCAAATATATTAAATATCCAATGCACATATATTAAATATCCAGTGCACAAATATTAAATATCCAGTGCACATATATTAGATATCCAGTGCAAATATATTAAATATCCAATGCACATATATTAAATATCCAGTGCACATATATTAAATATCCAGTGCACACATATTAAATATCCAGTGCACATATATTATATATCCAGTGCACATATATTAAATATCCAGTGCACATATATTAAATATCTTGTGCACATATATTATATATATCCAGTGCACATATATTAGATATCCAGTGCAAATATATTAAATATCCAATGCACATATATTAAATATCCAGTGCACATATATTAAATATACAGTGCACATATATTATATATATCCAGTGCACATATATTAAATATCCAGTGCACATATATTAGATATCCAGTTCACATATATTAGATATCCAGTGCACATACATTAAATATATCCAGTGCACATATATTAAATATCCAGTGCACAAATATTAAATATCCAGTGCACATATATTATATATATCCAGTGCACATATATTAGATATCTAGTGCACATATATTAAATATCCAGTGCACATATATTAAATATCCAGTGCACATATATTAAATATCCAGTGCACCTAGATTAAATATATCCAGTGCACATATAATAAATATCCAGTGCACAAATATTAAATATCCAGTGCACATATATTACATATATCCAGTGCACATATATTAAATATCCAGTGCACATATATTAGATATCCAGTGCACATATAGTAAATATCCAGTGCACATATATTAAATATCCAGTGCACATATATTAGATATCAAGTGCACATATATTAAATATCCAGTGCACATATATTAAATATCCAGTGCACATATATTAAATATATCCAGTGCACATATATTAAATATCCAGTTCACAAATATTAGATATCCAGTGCACATATATTAAATATCCAGTTCACAAATATTAAATATCCAGTGCACATATATTATATACATCCAGTGCACATATATTAAATATCCAGTGCACAAATATTAAATATCCAGTGCACATATATTATCGATCCAGTGCACATATATTAAATATCCAGTGCACAAATATTAGATATCCAGTGCACATATATTAAATATCCAGTGCACATATATTAAATATCCAGTGAACATATATTAAATATCCAGTGCACATATATTAAATATATCCAGTGCACATATATTAAATATCCAGTTCACAAATATTAAATATCCAGTGCACATATATTAAATATTCAGTGCACATATATTAGATATCCAGTGCACATATAGTAAATATCCAGTGCACATATATTAAATATTCAGTGCACATATATTAGATATCCAGTGCACATATAGTAAATATCCAGTGCACATATATTAAATATATCAGGTGCACATATATAAAATATCCAGTGCACATATATTAGATATCCAGTGCACATATATTAAATATATCCAGTGCACATATATTCAACATCCAGTGCACATATATTATATATATCCAGTGCACATATATTATAGATCCAGTGCACATATATTATTTATATCCAGTGCACATATATTAAATATCCAGTGCACAAATATTAAATATACAGTGCACATATATTATATATATCCAGTGCACATATATTAAATATCCAGTGCACATATATTAGATATCCAGTGCACATATATTATATATATCCAGTGCACATATATTAGATATCCAGTGCACATATATTAAATATCCAGTGCACATATATTAAATATCCAGTGCACATATATTAAATATCCAGTTCACAAATATTAAATATCCAGTGCACATATATTATATATATCCAGTGCACATATATTAAATATTCAGTGCACATATATTATATATCCAGTGCACATATATTAAATATCCAGTGCACATATATTAAATATCTTGTGCACATATATTATATATATCCAGTGCACATATATTAGATATCCAGTGCAAATATATTAAATATCCAATGCACATATATTAAATATCCAGTGCACATATGTTAAATATCCAGTGCACATATATTATATATATCTAGTGCACATATATTAAATATCCAGTGCACATATATTAGATATCCAGTGCACATATATTAAATATCCAGTGCACATACATTAAATATATCCAATGCACATATACTAAATATCCAGTGCACATATATTAGATATCTAGTGCACATATATTAAATATCCAGTGCACATATATTAAATATCCAGTGCACATATATTAAATATCCAGTGCACATATAGTAAATATCTAGTGCACATATATTAAATATCCAGTGCACATATATTAGATATCAAGTGCACATATATTAAATATATCCAGTGCACATATATTCAACATCCAGTGCACATATATTATATATATCCAGTGCACATATATTATATACATCCAGTGCACATATATTAAATATCCAGTGCACAAATATTAAATATTCAGTGCACATATATTATAGATCCAGGGCACATATATTAAATATCCAGTTCACAAATATTAAATATCCAGTGCGCATATATTAAATATCCAGTGCTCATATATTAAATATATCCAGTGCACATATATTAAATATTTAGTGCACATATATTAAATATCCAGTGCACATATATTAAATATATCCAGTGCACATGTATTAAATATCCAGTTCACAAATAATAAATATCCAGTGCACATATATTATATACATCCAGTGCACATATATTAAATATCCAGTGCACAAATATTAGATATCCAGTGCACATATATTAAATATCCAGTGCACATATATTAAATATCCAGTGCACATATATTAAATATCCAGTGCACATATATTAAATATATCCAGTGCACATATATTAAATATCCAGTTCACAAATATTAAATATCCAGTGCACATATATTATATATATCCAGTGCACATATATTAAATATTCAGTGCACATATATTAGATATCCAGTGCACATATAGTAAATATCCAGTGCACATATATTAAATATTCAGTGCACATATATTAGATATCCAGTGCACATATAGTAAATATCCAGTGCACATATATTAAATATATCCAGTACACATATATAAAATATCCAGTGCACATATATTAGATATCCAGTGCACATATATTAAATATATCCATTGCACATATATTCAACATCCAGTGCACATATATTATATATATCCAGTGCACATATATTATAGATCCAGTGCACATATATTATTTATATCCAGTGCACATATATTAAATATCCAGTGCACAAATATTAAATATACAGTGCACATATATTATATATATATCCAGTGCACATATATTAGATATCCAGTGCACATATATTAAATATCCAGTGCACATATATTATATATATCCAGTGCACATATATTAAATATCCAGTGCACATATATTAGATATCCAGTGCACATATATTAAATATCCAGTGCACATATATTAAATATATCCAGTGCACATATATTATATATATCCCGTGCACATAAATTAAATATCCAGTGCACATATATTAAATATATCCAGTGCACATATATTCAACATCCAGTGCACATATATTATATATTTCCAGTGCACAAATATTATATATCCAGTGCACATATATTAAATATCCAGTGCACATATATTAAATATCCAGTGCACATATATTATATATATCCAGTGCACATATATTAGATATCCAGTGCAAATATATTAAATATCCAATGCACATATATTAAATATCCAGTGCACAAATATTAAATATCCAGTGCACATATATTAGATATCCAGTGCAAATATATTAAATATCCAATGCACACATATTAAATATCCAGTGCACATATATTAAATATCCAGTGCACACATATTAAATATCCAGTGCACATATATTATATATCCAGTGCACATATATTAAATATCCAGTGAACATATATTAAATATCTTGTGCACATATATTATATATATCCAGTGCACATATATTAGATATCCAGTGCAAATATATTAAATATCCAATGCACATATATTAAATATCCAGTGCACATATATTAAATATCCAGTGCACATATATTATATATATCCAGTGCACATATATTAAATATCCAGTGCACATATATTAGATATCCAGTGCACATATATTAGATATCCAGTGCACATACATTAAATATATCCAGTGCACATATATTAAATATCCAGTGCACAAATATTAAATATCCAGTGCACATATATTATATATATCCAGTGCACATATATTAGATATCTAGTGCACATATATTAAATATCCAGTGCACATATATTAAATATCCAGTGCACATATATTAAATATCCAGTGCACCTAGATTAAATATATCCAGTGCACATATAATAAATATCCAGTGCACAAATATTAAATATCCAGTGCACAAATATTAAATATCCAGTGCACATATATTAAATTTCCAGTGCACATATATTAGATATCCAGTGCACATATAGTAAATATCCAGTGCACATATATTAAATATCCAGTGCACATATATTAGATATCAAGTGCACATATATTAAATATATCCAGTGCACATATATTCAACATCCAGTGCACATATATTATATATATCCAGTGCTCATATATTATATACATCCAGTGCACATATATTAAATATCCAGTGCACATATATTAAATATATCCAGTGCACATATATTAAATATCCAGTTCACAAATATTAAATATCCAGTGCACATATATTATATACATCCAGTGCACATATATTAAATATCCAGTGCACAAATATTAAATATCCAGTGCACATATATTATAGATCCAGTGCACATATATTAAATATCCAGTGCACAAATATTAGATATCCAGTGCACATATATTAAATTTCCAGTGCACATATATTAAATATCCAGTGCACATATATTAAATATCCAGTGCACAAATATTAGATATCCAGTGCACATATATTAAATTTCCAGTGCACATATATTAAATATCCAGTGCACATATATTAAATATCCAGTTCACAAATATTAAATATCCAGTGCACATATATAATATATATCCAGTGCACATATATTAAATATTCAGTGCACATATATTAGATATCCAGTGCACATATAGTAAATATCCAGTGCACATATATTAAATATTCAGTTCACATATATTATATATATCCCGTGCACATATATTAAATATCCAGTGCACATATATTAGATATCCAGTGCACATATATTAAATATATCCAGTGCACATATATTCAACATCCAGTGCACATATATTATATATTTCCAGTGCACATATATTATAGATCCAGTGCACATATTTTAAATATCCAGTGCACATATATTATATACATCCAGTGCACATATATTAAATATCCAGTGCACAAATATTATATATCCAGTGCACATATATTAAATATCCAGTGCACATATATTAAATATCCAGTGCACATATATTATATATATCCAGTGCACATATATTAGATATCCAGTGCAAATATATTAAATATCCAATGCACATATATTAAATATCCAGTGCACATATATTATATATATCCAGTGCACATATATTAAATATCCAGTGCACACATATTAAATATCCAGTGCACATATATTATATATCCAGTGCACATATATTAAATATCCAGTGCACATATATTAAATATCTTGTGCACATATATTATATATATCCAGTGCACATATATTAGATATCCAGTGCAAATATTTTAAATATCCAATGCACATATATTAAATATCCAGTGCACATATATTAAATATCCAGTGCACATATATTATATATATCTAGTGCACATATATTAAATATCCAGTGCACATATATTAGATATCCAGTGCACATATATTAAATATATCCAATGCACATATATTAAATATCCAGTGCACATATATTAGATATCTAGTGCACATATATTAAATATCCAGTGCACATATATTAAATATCCAGTGCACATATATTAAATATCCAGTGCAAATAGATTAAATATATCCAGTGCACATATAATAAATATCCAGTGCACAAATATTAAATATCCAGTGCACATATATTATATATCTCCAGTGCACATATATTAAATATCCAGTGCACATATATTAGATATCCAGTGCACATATAGTAAATATTCAGTGCACATATATTAAATATCCAGTGCACATATATTAGATATCAAGTGCACATATATTAAATATATCCAGTGCACATATATTCAACATCCAGTGCACATATATTATATATATCCAGTGCACATATATTATATACATCCAGTGCACATATATTAAATATCCAGTGCACAAATATTAAATATTCAGTGCACATATATTATAGATCCAGGGCACATATATTAAATATCCAGTTCACAAATATTAAATATCCAGTGCACATATATTAAATATCCAGTGCTCATATATTAAATATATCCAGTGCACATATATTAAATATTTAGTGCACATATATTAAATATCCAGTGCACATATATTAAATATATCCAGTGCACATGTATTAAATATCCAGTTCACAAATAATAAATATCCAGTGCACATATATTATATACATCCAGTGCACATATATTAAATATCCAGTGCACAAATATTAAATATCCAGTTCACAAATAATAAATATCCAGTGCACATATATTATATACATCCAGTGCACATATATTAAATATCCAGTGCACAAATATTAAATATCCAGTGCAAATATATTATAGATCCAGTGCACATATATTAAATATCCAGTGCACAAATATTAGATATCCAGTGCACATATATTAAATATCCAGTGCACATATATTAAACATCCAGTGCACATATATTAAATATCCAGTGCACATATATTAAATATATCCAGTGCACATATATTAAATATCCAGTTCACAAATATTAAATATCCAGTGCACATATATTATATATATCCAGTGCACATATATTAAATATTCAGTGCACATATATTAGATATCCAGTGCACATATAGTAAATATCCAGTGCACATATATTAAATATTCAGTGCACATATATTAGATATCCAGTGCACATATAGTAAATATCCAGTGCACATATATTAAATATATCCAGTGCACATATATAAAATATCCAGTGCACATATATTAGATATCCAGTGCACATATATTAAATATATCCAGTGCACATATATTCAACATCCAGTGCACATATATTATATATATCCAGTGCACATATATTATAGATCCAGTGCACATATATTATTTATATCCAGTGCACATATATTAAATATCCAGTGCACAAATATTAAATATACAGTGCACATATATTATATATATATCCAGTGCACATATATTAGATATCCAGTGCACATATATTAAATATCCAGTGCACATATATTATATATATCCAGTGCACATATATTAAATATCCAGTGCACATATATTAAATATCCAGTGCACATATATTAGATATCCAGTGCACATATATTAAATATATCCAGTGCACATATATTAAATATATCCAGTGCACATATATTATATATATCCCGTGCACATAAATTAAATATCCAGTGCACATATATTAAATATATCCAGTGCACATATATTCAACATCCAGTGCACATATATTATATATTTCCAGTGCACAAATATTATATATCCAGTGCACATATATTAAATATCCAGTGCACATATATTAAATATCCAGTGCACATATATTATATATATCCAGTGCACATATATTAGATATCCAGTGCAAATATATTAAATATCTAATGCACATATATTAAATATCCAGTGCACAAATATTAAATATCCAGTGCACATATATTAGATATCCAGTGCAAATATATTAAATATCCAATGCACATATATTAAATATCCAGTGCACATATATTAAATATCCAGTTCACACATATTAAATATCCAGTGCACATATATTATATATCCAGTGCACATATATTAAATATCCAGTGCACATATATTAAATATCTTGTGCACATATATTATATATATCCAGTGCACATATATTAGATATCCAGTGCAAATATATTAAATATCCAATGCACATATATTAAATATCCAGTGCACATATATTAAATATCCAGTGCACATAATTATATATATCCAGTGCACATATATTAAATATCCAGTGCACATATATTAAATATCCAGTGCACAAATATTAAATATCCAGTGCACATATATTATATATATCCAGTGCACATATATTAGATATCTAGTGCACATATATTAAATATCCAGTGCACATACATTAAATATCCAGTGCACATATATTAAATATCCAGTGCACCTAGATTAAATATATCCAGTGCACATATAATAAATATCCAGTGCACAAATATTAAATATCCAGTGCACATATATTACATATATCCAGTGCAAATATATTAAATATCCAATGCACATATATTAAATATCCAGTGCACATATATTAAATATCCAGTGCACATATATTAGATATCCAGTGCACATACATTAAATATATCCAGTGCACATATAATAAATATCCAGTGCACAAATATTAAATATCCAGTGCACATATATTACATATATCCAGTGCACATATATTAAATATCCAGTGCACATATATTAGATATCCAGTGCACATATAGTAAATATCCAGTGCACATATATTAAATATCCAGTGCACATATATTAGATATCAAGTGCACATATATTAAATATATCCAGTGCACATATATTCAACATCCAGTGCACATATATTATATATATCCAGTGCACATATATTATTTACATCCAGTGCACATATATTAAATATCCAGTGCACATATATTAAATATATCCAGTGCACATATATTAAATATCCAGTTCACAAATATTAAATATCCAGTGCACATATATTATATACATCCAGTGCACATATATTAAATATCCAGTGCACAAATATTAAATATCCAGTGCACATATATTATAGATCCAGTGCACATATATTAAATATCCAGTGCACAAATATTAGATATCCAGTGCACATATATTAAATTTCCAGTGCACATATATTAAATATCCAGTGCACATATATTAAATATCCAGTTCACAAATATTAAATATCCAGTGCACATATATAATATATATCCAGTGCACATATATTAAATATTCAGTGCACATATATTAGATATCCAGTGCACATATAGTAAATATCCAGTGCACATATATTAAATATTCAGTTCACATATATTATATATATCCCGTGCACATATATTAAATATCCAGTGCACATATATTAGATATCCAGTGCACATATATTAAATATATCCAGTGCACATATATTCAACATCCAGTGCACATATATTATATATTTCCAGTGCACATATATTATAGATCCAGTGCACATATTTTAAATATCCAGTGCACATATATTATATACATCCAGTGCACATATATTAAATATCCAGTGCACAAATATTATATATCCAGTGCACATATATTAAATATCCAGTGCACATATATTAAATATCCAGTGCACATATATTATATATATCCAGTGCACATATATTAGATATCCAGTGCAAATATATTAAATATCCAATGCACATATATTAAATATCCAGTGCACATATATTATATATATCCAGTGCACATATATTAAATATCCAGTGCACACATATTAAATATCCAGTGCACATATATTATATATCCAGTGCACATATATTAAATATCCAGTGCACATATATTAAATATCTTGTGCACATATATTATATATATCCAGTGCACATATATTAGATATCCAGTGCAAATATATTAAATATCCAATGCACATATATTAAATATCCAGTGCACATATATTAAATATCCAGTGCACATATATTATATATATCTAGTGCACATATATTAAATATCCAGTGCACATATATTAGATATCCAGTGCACATATATTAAATATCCAGTGCACATACATTAAATATATCCAATGCACATATATTAAATATCCAGTGCACATATATTAGATATCTAGTGCACATATATTAAATATCCAGTGCACATATATTAAATATCCAGTGCACATATATTAAATATCCAGTGCAAATAGATTAAATATATCCAGTGCACATATAATAAATATCCAGTGCACAAATATTAAATATCCAGTGCACATATATTATATATCTCCAGTGCACATATATTAAATATCCAGTGCACATATATTAGATATCCAGTGCACATATAGTAAATATCCAGTGCACATAAATTAAATATCCAGTGCACATATATTAAATATCCAGTGCACATATATTAGATATCAAGTGCACATATATTAAATATATCCAGTGCACATATATTCAACATCCAGTGCACATATATTATATATATCCAGTGCACATATATTATATACATCCAGTGCACATATATTAAATATCCAGTGCACAAATATTAAATATTCAGTGCACATATATTATAGATCCAGGGCACATATATTAAATATCCAGTTCACAAATATTAAATATCCAGTGCACATATATTAAATATCCAGTGCTCATATATTAAATATATCCAGTGCACATATATTAAATATTTAGTGCACATATATTAAATATCCAGTGCACATATATTAAATATATCCAGTGCACATGTATTAAATATCCAGTTCACAAATAATAAATATCCAGTGCACATATATTATATACATCCAGTGCACATATATTAAATATCCAGTGCACAAATATTAAATATCCAGTGCACATATATTATAGATCCAGTGCACATATATTAAATATCCAGTGCACAAATATTAGATATCCAGTGCACATATATTAAATATCCAGTGCACATATATTAAATATCCAGTGCACATATATTAAATATCCAGTGCACATATATTAAATATATCAGGTGCACATATATAAAATATCCAGTGCACATATATTAGATATCCAGTGCACATATATTAAATATATCCAGTGCACATATATTCAACATCCAGTGCACATATATTATATATTTCCAGTGCACATATATTATAGATCCAGTGCACATATATTATTTATATCCAGTGCACATATATTAAATATCCAGTGCACAAATATTAAATATACAGTGCACATATATTATATATTTCCAGTACACATATATTAAATATCCAGTGCACATATATTAGATATCCAATGCACATATATTATATATATCCAGTGCACATATATTAGATATCCAGTGCACTTATATTAAATATCCAGTGCACATATATTATATATATCCAGTGCACATATATTAAATATCCAGTGCACATATATTAGATATCCAGTGCACATATATTAAATATCCAGTGCACATATATTAAATATATCCAGTGCACATATAATATATATATCCCGTGCACA
Organism: Leptodactylus fuscus; assembly: GCF_031893055.1. NCBI lineage: Eukaryota > Metazoa > Chordata > Amphibia > Anura > Leptodactylidae > Leptodactylus > Leptodactylus fuscus. Next base: position 119,831 of record NW_027440309.1, read on the forward strand.
TATATTAAATATCCAGTGCACATATATTAGATATCCAGTGCACATATATTAAATATATCCAGTGCACATATATTCAACATCCAGTGCACATATATTATATATTTCCAGTGCACAAATATTATATATCCAGTGCACATATATTAAATATCCAGTGCACATATATTAAATATCCAGTGCACATATATTATATATATCCAGTGCACATATATTAGATATCCAGTGCAAATATATTAAATATCCAATGCACATAAATCAAATCAAATCAAAAATGCTTTATTGGCACGTCTGAATAGGTATTTGGCATTGCCAAAGCTAGTAAAGTGGGTGGGTGGGTGGGGGGGGAGTTGGGTTGGGTGGGTGGTGGGTATGGGGGGGGGGGTTTGGGTTATAACAGTCCATGGAGTCCCATCTTCCTCTTCGTTGGTGACTGCTATATGGGGAGGGTTGGAGGTGGGGTGGGGCAGGGCGGTTGGTTTGGGGTATAACAGTCCGTGGAGTCTCATCTTCCTCTTCGTTGGTGGCTGCTATATGGGGAGGTGGGGTGGGGGGGGGCGGGTGTTTTGGGATAAATATAACAGTCCATGGAGTCTCATCTTCCTCTTGTTTGGTGACAGCTGGACACGTATTGGGCAGCGATCTCCACAGTGGCCTCTTCTTCTCCCAGTAGGATGTAGAGTTTCCTCTTCTCGTCTGCAGATATGAAGTCTGGGATGTGGGCAGAGAGTCTTTGGTAGTAGACGGCCCTCACAGCTGAGTATTTGGTGCAGTGTAGCAGGAAGTGGGTCTCGTCTTCTAGGGCCCCCTGGTCACAGTGCTGGCACAGTCTCTTCTCCCGTGGCTTGTACGTCTGCCTGTATCGCCCCGTCTCTATCTCTAGGTTGTGGGCGCTCAGTCTGTACCGGCTCAGGGTCTGTCTGTGCTTGGGGTGGCGTATTCTCTCCAGGTAGGTGGCCATGGTGTAGTCCCTTTGTAGGGATTGGTACACGGTGAGTTTCTTGGAGTTATTTATTTCATTTCTCCATTCTTCAATGTACCGCTCTCTGTTTGCCTCTGTGGTCGCCTTTATTTCGGCCTTGGCTATCATCTGTTGGTGTTTTTGGTTTGGTGGTTGGCTGCTGTTTGGTTGTTGAATGTCAGGTTTGCTCAGGTGGCTTAGCCAGGCTTGGTGGTGGTAGGAGTTAGGCTTGCTCACCTGGATGTGTGCCTGGAAAGCTAGCGCCCTCTTCTGTATGGTGAGCCATAGGGGGAGTCTGCCTAGCTCTGCCCTGCAGGCTATGTTGGTGGTGTTGCGATGGACATGGAGCAGGTATTTGCAGAACTCCAGATGGAAGTTCTCTGTTGGGCTGGAATCCCACCTTGACTGGTCTGGGTAGGTGGCTGGGCCCCAAACCTCGCTGCCATAGAGAAGGATCGAGGAGATGACAGCGTCAAATATCTTCAACCAGACCCTCACCGGTGGTTTGAGGTGGTACAGTTGTCTTCTGATGGCGTAGAAGGTTCTGCAGGCTTTTGCTTTCAGGGTTATATCCAGTGCACATATGTCACGGAGCAAAGGTATACGTCTTCCTCCGGATGGTCTTTTGAATCAACACGGACGCAAGAGGTCGGGAGACAACAGCAATTTATTGTAATCCACAAAGTTAGTAGCCGGTGGCGGTCACATCAACCGTAATAACAATAAGTCCACAGAAGTCACAATCCAATGATAACTTTGGTTCCTTGGTCCTGTAACTAAGTCCTGGCTCTCTGCAGAGCTGTGCACAGGCCGGCTAACACATACTAACTCCAGCTACAACTATATACTAAGACTGTTACTTCCTCTATCTGTGGGTGGGGAGGGCTGAGTCACAGATCCTTCCCCCCTCACCTATACCAAGGAGAGCAGACTCCCTGTCTCCTGTGGACAATGCACCGTCCAACATCTTCTTGGAGACACTGATCAGATTATCTCCACCCATTGTCCTCACTGGTCCTCACTAGTTAGAGGTATTTGCATACAATGTGCTAACACACTAGACCCTAATCAGCCAACTACACACTGATGTTTACAACAGGTTAGAGAATACATTCCACATGAAATATATATTACACATTGCCTATAGTATAGACTCTAACCATCCCGTGACAACCCCTCCCCCTCTCAAAACATGTGCATGACACAATTGGCCTACACAGGTAAATTGGGGAATGCACATCAGTCTCTATAGCTCATATTTCCTCCTGCCGGGATAACCCATCTGTGTTCTGGTGTTGGTTCCCTCGGCGGTACTGAATGGTAAAGTTGTAGGGTTGAAGGGCTGGCATCTGTCAGAAAATCCGGTGGATCCATGTTGGCGTCTCTCTGAGCTTGGCTTCGGGTCACTGCTCCCACAAAGTGGCACTGTAGATTTCCAACATCGTTGCCTAACAGAACATCGGCCGGCAGCCCGCTCATCACACCAATTGTGCATCGTTTTGGTCCATAACCATAGTCGAGTTCCACGGTAGCTTTAGGAATACGTCTTTGAGTACCCCCTGCCAACTTGATAGAAATGCCAGGGCCCTCCTCTAGGGCCTCGGGTCGCACAACTCGGGGGTCCGCTACCGTTAGGAAAGCTCCCGAGTCCCGGAATCCAACAACTGTTCGGCCATCCAGTAGGACCTCCTGCAAGTGCTTCCTCTGAAGGTTTGCGGGATGTGTGGCGGAAGGCTGAATCCCATAGACCCCTGGAGGTGGAACAGATGGGTCATTCATGGAGTCATCTGGAAATGGGGCCAAACTTTCTGTCCTAGGGGTGGTTCCCAGGTAGTGAATAGGCCGGGATGCCACGGTGGCCCGTGCCCCCATGTTAGCAGGGCAACTAGCTTGCAAATGTCCAGGCCGCCCGCACCCAAAACATCTGCGCTCTAGCATTCTTCCAGTGGGTCGTTGTCTAGGGACAGGGTTGTTCATAGCTGGAGGCCGATGGGCTGGGGCAGGGGTAGAGGGGGAATTGTAATCCTGAGGCCGGACACGAAAGGTGGGTGGCTGGCTGAAGGGTGTCTGGCGGACTGTGGTAGTTTTCCGCTCCTCTGCAAACAACCTCTTCCACTGCGGCTTGATGGTCAGGCCCTCATCTGCAAGAGAAGCAGCTTGCTCAACTGTGGCTGGGTTCCGTTCCAGCACCCACTCACGGATCTCAGCGGGGCACTGGGAAAAGAACTGTTCCTTAAGTATGACTTGGAGGATCTTATCGACTGTGACAGCCTCCTCTCCTTCTAGCCAGCGCTTGCATGCTTGCTTCAACTTGTGGGCGAACATGTGGAAGGAGCTTCCCCCATTGTAAGACAAAGAGCGGAACTGAACTCGGTAGGTCTCTGGAGTGACTGCATAATACTTCTGCACCGCTCTTTTAATGGCCTCATAGTCCCGCTGATCACTAGGGTCCATAGCTCTGAGAGCTTCCGCAGCCCCATCTCGTAGGTGCCCCACCAGATACCGGACCCAATCCTTCTCTGGGACTTCCATCAGGTGGCACTGGTGTTCGAAGTCCTGAAAATATCCATCAACATCCCCAGCCGCTTCATCAAAGGTCTTGAAGTGTTTATGGGAGACATATGGTGGTTCTCTCACTGTTGGGCTGGGGGTCGGCGTTTGATTATAATTCCTCGTAGTTATCTCAGCCATTCGCCTTTCATGCGCCATTCTTTCCTTTTCATGCGCCATTCTCTGTTCCTCCTTCTCCGTTTCCTGAGCCCTCTGTAATGCTCTACTCCTTTGCTCTGCAGTTGCTCCTAGCCCCAGCACTGCCAATTCCTCCTCATACAAAACAACCCATCTGCTCTTTTGGGTCTGTACCTGCCACTCCCGTATCTCTCCAGTCTCCTGGGGGCAGCCCTCCTCATGGTCGCTTTGCAGGGTCATCTCCTCCAGTGCCTCGATCAGTTGATCTTTCGTTCTTCCCTGGTAACTCAGGTTTAGTTCCCGGGCCCTTACTTGTAGACTTGCCATAGTCCAGTTCCTGTATTCTGAGGTTGTGGCTCCATTAATCGCTGAGCTGCTGTAGTCCATCTCGCTGTCCGCTGTTGATCCCACTGCTGCCAACCAGTTGTCACGGAGCAAAGGTATACGTCTTCCTCCGGATGGTCTTTTGAATCAACACGGACGCAAGAGGTCGGGAGACAACAGCAATTTATTGTAATCCACAAAGTTAGTAGCCGGTGGCGGTCACATCAACCGTAATAACAATAAGTCCACAGAAGTCACAATCCAATGATAACTTTGGTTCCTTGGTCCTGTAACTAAGTCCTGGCTCTCTGCAGAGCTGTGCACAGGCCGGCTAACACATACTAACTCCAGCTACAACTATATACTAAGACTGTTACTTCCTCTATCTGTGGGTGGGGAGGGCTGAGTCACAGATCCTTCCCCCCTCACCTATACCAAGGAGAGCAGACTCCCTGTCTCCTGTGGACAATGCACCGTCCAACATCTTCTTGGAGACACTGATCAGATTATCTCCACCCATTGTCCTCACTGGTCCTCACTAGTTAGAGGTATTTGCATACAATGTGCTAACACACTAGACCCTAATCAGCCAACTACACACTGATGTTTACAACAGGTTAGAGAATACATTCCACATGAAATATATATTACACATTGCCTATAGTATAGACTCTAACCATCCCGTGACAACATATATTAAATATCCAGTGCACATATATTATATATATCCAGTGCACATATAATAGATATCCAGTGCACACATATTAAATATCCAGTGCACATATATTATATATCCAGTGCACATATATTAAATATCCAGTGCACATATATTAAATATCTTGTGCACATATTTTATATATATCCAGTACACATATATTAGATACCCAGTGCAAATATATTAAATATCCAATGCACATATATTAAATATCCAGTGCACATATATTAAATATCCAGTGCACATATATTATATATATCCAGTGCACATATATTAAATATCCAGTGCACATATATTAGATATCCAGTGCACATATATTAAATATCCAGTGCACATACATTAAATATATCCAGTGCACATATATTAAATATCCAGTGTACAAATATTAAATATCCAGAGCACATATATTATATATATCCAGTGCACATATATTAGATATCTAGTGCACATATATTAAATATCCAGTGCACATATATTAAATATCCAGTGCACATATATTAAATATCCAGTGCACATAGATTAAATATATCCAGTGCACATATATTAAATATCCAGTGCACAAATATTAAATATCCAGTGCACATATATTATATATATCCAGTGCACATATATTAAATATCCAGTGCACATATATTAGATATCCAGTGCACATATAGTAAATATCCAGTGCACATATATTAAATATATCCAGTGCACATATATTAAATATCCAGTGCACATATATTAGATATCAAGTGCACATATATTAAATATATCCAGTGCACATATATTCAACATCCAGTGCACATATATTATATATATCCAGTGCACATATATTATATACATCCAGTGCACATATATTAAATATCCAGTGCACATATATTAAATATCCAGTGCACAAATATTAAATATTCAGTGCACATATATTATAGATCCAGTGCACATATATTAAATATCCAGTTCACAAATATTAAATATCCAGTGCACATATATTAAATATCCAGTGCACATATATTAAATATATCCAGTGCACATATATTAAATATCCAGTGCACATATATTAAATATACAGTGCACATATATTAAATATATCCAGTGCACATATATTAAATATCCAGTTCACAAATATTAAATATCCAGTGCACATATATTATATACATCCAGTGCACATATATTAAATATCCAGTGCACAAATATTAAATATCCAGTGCACATATATTATAGATCCAGTGCACATATATTAAATATCCAGTGCACAAATATTAGATATCCAGTGCACATATATTAAATATACAGTGCACATATATTAAATATATCCAGTGCACATATATTAAATATCCAGTTCACAAATATTAAATATCCAGTGCACATATATTATATACATCCAGTGCACATATATTAAATATCCAGTGCACAAATATTAAATATCCAGTGCACATATATTATAGATCCAGTGCACATATATTAAATATCCAGTGCACAAATATTAGATATCCAGTGCACATATATTAAATATCCAGTGCACATATATTAAGTATCCAGTGCACATATATTAAATATCCAGTTCACAAATATTAAATATCCAGTGCACATATATTATATATATCCAGTGCACATATATTAAATATTCAGTGCACATATATTAGATATCCAGTGCACATATAGTAAATATCCAGTGCACATATATTAAATATTCAGTGCACATATATTAGATATCCAGTGCACATATAGTAAATATCCAGTGCACATATATTAAATATATCCAGTGCACATATATAAAATATCCAGTGCACATATATTACATATCCAGTGCACATATATTAAATATATCCAGTGCACATATATTCAACATCCAGTGCACATATATTATATATATCCAGTGCACATATATTATAGATCCAGTGCACATATATTAGTTATATCCAGTGCACATATATTACATATCCAGTGCACATATATTAAATATATCCAGTGCACATATATTATAGATCCAGTGCACATATATTATTTATATCCAGTGCACATATATTAAATATCCAGTGCACATATATTAAATATCCAGTGCACATATATTATATATATCCAGTGCACATATATTAAATATCCAGTGCACATATATTATATAGATCCAGTGCACATATATTAGATATCCAGTTCACATATATTATATATATCCAGTGCACATATATTAAATATCCAGTGCACATATATTATATATATCCAGTGCACATATATTAGATATCCAGTTCACATATATTAAATATCCAGTGCACATATATTAAATATATCCAATGCACATATATTAAATATCCAGTGCACATATATCATATATATCTAGTGCACATATATTAATATTCAGTGCACATATATTAGATATCCAGTTCACATATATTAACTATCCAGGGCACATATATTAAATATATCCAGTGCACATATATTAAATATTCAGTGCACATATATTCAATATCCAGTGCACATATATTAGATATCCAGTGCACAAATATTAAATATCCAGTGCACATATATTATATATATCCAGTGCACATATATTAAAAATCCAGTGCACATATATTATATATATCCAGTGCACATATATTAGATATCCAGTTCACATATATTAAATATCCAGTGCACATATATTAAATATATCCAATGCACATATATTAAATATCCAGTGCACATATATCATATATATCCAGTGCACATATATTAAATATTCAGTGCACATATATTAGATATCCAGTGCACATATATTAAATATCCAGGGCACATATATTAAATATATCCAGTGCACATATATTAAATATCCAGTGCACATATATTATATATATCCAGTGCACATTTATTAAATATCCAGTGCACATATATTAAATATCCAGTGCACAAATATTAAATATCCAGTGCACATATATTATATATATCCAGTGCACATATATTAAATATCCAGTGCACATATATTAAATATCCAGTGCACATATATTAGATATCCAGTGCACAGTTATTAAATATCCAGTGCACATATATTAAATATATCCAGTGCACATATATCAAATATCCAGTGCACATATATTAAATATCCAGTGCACATATATTATATATATCCCGTGCACATATATTAAATATCCAGTGCACATATATTAGATATCCATTGCACATATATTAAATATATCCAGTGCACATATATTCAACATCCAGTGCACATATATTATATATATCCAGTGCACATATATTATAGATCCAGTGCACATATATTATTTATATCCAGTGCACATATATTATATACATCCAGTGCACATATATTAAATATCCAGTGCACATATATTATATATATCCAGTGCACATATATTAAATATCCAGTGCACATATATTAGATATCCAGTGCACATATAATAAATATCCAGTGCACAAATATTAAATATCCAGTGCACATATATTAAATATCCAGTGCTCATATATTATATATATCCAGTGCACATATATTAACTATCCAATGCACATATATTAGATATCCAGTGCACAAATATTAAATATATGGTGCACATATATTAAATATCCATTGCACAAATATTAAATATCCAGTGCACATATATTATATATATCCAGTGCACATATATTAGATATTTAACGCACATATATTAAATATCCAGTGCACATATATTATATATATCCAGTGCACATATATTAAATATCCAGTGCACATATATTAGATATCCAGTGCACATATAATAAATATCGAGTGCACATATATTAAATATCCAGTGTACAAATATTAAATATCCAGTGCTCATATATTATATATATCCAGTGCACATATATTAAATATCCAATGCACATATATTAGATATCCAGTGCACAAATATTGAATATATGGTGCACATATATTAAATATCCATTGCACAAATATTAAATATCCAGTGCACATATATTATATATATCCAGTGCACATATATTAGATATCCAATGCACATATATTAAATATCCAGTGCACATATAATATATATATCCAGTGCACATATATTAGATATCCAGTGAACAAATATTAAATATCCAGTGCACAAATATTAAATATCCAGTGCACATATATTATATATATCCAGTGCACATATATTAAATATCCAGTGCACATATATTAAATATCCAGTGCACATATATTATATATATCCAGTGCACATATATTAGATATCCAGTGCACAAATATTAAATATCCAGTGCACATATATTAAATCTATCCAGTGCACATATATTAAATATCCAGTGCACATATATTATATATTTCCAGTGCACATATATTATATATTTCCAGTGCACATATATTCAAAATCCAGTGCACATATATTATATATATCCAGTGCACATATATTATAGATCCAGTGCACATATATTATTTATATCCAGTGCACATATGTTATATATATCCAGTGCACATATATTAAATATCCAGTGCACAAATATTAAATATCCAGTGCACATATATTATATATATCCAGTGCACATATATAAAATATCCAGTGCACATATATTAAATATATCCAGTGCACATATATTCAACATCCAGCGCACATATATTATATATACATCCAGTGCACATATGTTATTTATATCCAGTGCACATATATTATATACATCCAGTGCACATATATTAAATATCCAGTGCACAAATATTAAATATCCAGTGCACATATTTTATATATATCCAGTGCACATATATTAAATATCCAGTGCACATATATTAGATATCCAGTGCACATATATTATATATATCCAGTGCACATATATTATATACATCCAGTGCACATATATTAAATATCCAGTGCACAAATATTAAATATCCAGTGCACATATATTATAGATCCAGTGCACATATATTATTTATATCCAGTGCACATATATTAAATATCCTGTGCACATATATTAGATAGCCATTGCACATATATTAAATATCCAATGCACATATATTAAATATCCAGTGCACATATATTATATATATATATCCAGTGCACATATATTAGATATCCGGTGCACATATATTAAATATATCCAGTGCACATATATTAAAAATCCAGTGCAGAAATATTAAATATCCAGTGCACATATATTATATATATCCAGTGCACATATATTAGATATCCAGTGCACATATATTAAATATCCAGTGAACATATATTAAATATCCAGTGCGCATATATTAAATATCCAGTGCACATATATTAAATATATCCAGTGCACATATATTAAATATCCAGTTCACAAATATTAAATATCCAGTGCACATATATAATATATATCCAGTGCACATATATTAAATATTCAGTGCACATATATTAGATATCCAGTGCACATATAGTAAATATCCAGTGCACATATATTAAATATTCAGTTCACATATATTATATATATCCCGTGCACATATATTAAATATCCAGTGCACATATATTAGATATCCAGTGCACATATATTAAATATCCAGTGCACATATATTATAGATCCAGTGCACATATATTAAATATCCAGTGCACATATATTCAATATCTAGTGCACATATATTACATATATCCAGTGCACATATATTAAATATATCCAGTGCACATATATTCAACATCCAGTGCACATATATTATATATTTCCAGTGCACATATATTATAGATCCAGTGCACATATTTTAAATATCCAGTGCACATATATTATATACATCCAGTGCACATATATTAAATATCCAGTGCACAAATATTATATATCCAGTGCACATATATTAAATATCCAGTGCACATATATTAAATATCCAGTGCACATATATTATATATATCCAGTGCACATATATTAGATATCCAGTGCAAATATATTAAATATCCAATGCACATATATTAAATATCCAGTGCACATATATTATATATATCCAGTGCACATATATTAAATATCCAGTGCACACATATTAAATATCCAGTGCACATATATTATATATCCAGTGCACATATATTAAATATCCAGTGCACATATATTAAATATCTTGTGCACATATATTATATATATCCAGTGCACATATATTAGATATCCAGTGCAAATATATTAAATATCCAATGCACATATATTAAATATCCAGTGCACATATATTAAATATCCAGTGCACATATATTATATATATCTAGTGCACATATATTAAATATCCAGTGCACATATATTAGATATCCAGTGCACATATATTAAATATCCAGTGCACATACATTAAATATATCCAATGCACATATATTAAATATCCAGTGCACATATATTAGATATCTAGTGCACATATATTAAATATCCAGTGCACATATATTAAATATCCAGTGCACATATATTAAATATCCAGTGCAAATAGATTAAATATTTCCAGTGCACATATAATAAATATCCAGTGCACAAATATTAAATATCCAGTGCACATATATTATATATCTCCAGTGCACATATATTAAATATCCAGTGCACATATATTAGATATCCAGTGCACATATAGTAAATATCCAGTGCACATATATTAAATATCCAGTGCACATATATTAGATATCAAGTGCACATATATTAAATATATCCAGTGCACATATATTCAACATCCATTGCACATATATTATATATATCCAGTGCACATATATTATATACATCCAGTGCACATATATTAAATATCCAGTGCACATATATTAGATATCCAGTGCACATATAATAAATATCCAGTGCACAAATATTAAATATCCAGTGCACATATATTATATATCTCCAGTGCACATATATTAAATATCCAGTGCACATATATTAGATATCCAGTGCACATATAGTAAATATCCAGTGCACATATATTAAATATCCAGTGCACATATATTATATATCAAGTGCACATATATTAAATATATCCAGTGCACATATATTCAACATCCAGTGCACATATATTATATATATCCAGTGCACATATATTATATACATCCAGTGCACATATATTAAATATCCAGTGCACAAATATTAAATATTCAGTGCACATATATTATAGATCCAGGGCACATATATTAAATATCCAGTTCACAAATATTAAATATCCAGTGCACATATATTAAATATCCAGTGCTCATATATTAAATATATCCAGTGCACATATATTAAATATTTAGTGCACATATATTAAATATCCAGTGCACATATATTAAATATATCCAGTGCACATGTATTAAATATCCAGTTCACAAATAATAAATATCCAGTGCACATATATTATATACATCCAGTGCACATATATTAAATATCCAGTGCACAAATATTAAATATCCAGTGCACATATATTATAGATCCAGTGCACATATATTAAATATTCAGTGCACATATATTAGATATCCAGTGCACATATAGTAAATATCCAGTGCACATATATTAAATATTCAGTGCACATATATTAGATATCCAGTGCACATATAGTAAATATCCAGTGCACATATATTAAATATATCCAGTGCACATATATAAAATATCCAGTGCACATATATTAGATATCCAGTGCACATATATTAAATATATCCAGTGCACATATATTCAACATCCAGTGCACATATATTATATATATCCAGTGCACATATATTATAGATCCAGTGCACATATATTATTTATATCCAGTGCACATATATTAAATATACAGTGCACAAATATTAAATATACAGTGCACATATATTATATATATATCCAGTGCACATATATTAGATATCCAGTGCACATATATTAAATATCCAGTGCACATATATTATATATATCCAGTGCACATATATTAAATATCCAGTGCACATATATTAGATATCCAGTGCACATATATTAAATATCCAGTGCACATATATTAAATATATCCAGTGCACATATATTATATATATCCCGTGCACATAAATTAAATATCCAGTGCACATATATTAAATATATCCAGTGCACATATATTCAACATCCAGTGCACATATATTATATATTTCCAGTGCACAAATATTATATATCCAGTGCACATATATTAAATATCCAGTGCACATATATTAAATATCCAGTGCACATATATTATATATATCCAGTGCACATATATTAGATATCCAGTGCAAATATATTAAATATCCAATGCACATATATTAAATATCCAGTGCACAAATATTAAATATCCAGTGCACATATATTAGATATCCAGTGCAAATATATTAAATATCCAATGCACATATATTAAATATCCAGTGCACATATATTAAATATCCAGTGCACACATATTAAATATCCAGTGCACATATATTATATATCCAGTGCACATATATTAAATATCCAGTGCACATATATTAAATATCTTGTGCACATATATTATATATATCCAGTGCACATATATTAGATATCCAGTGCAAATATATTAAATATCCAATGCACATATATTAAATATCCAGTGCACATATATTAAATATACAGTGCACATATATTATATATATCCAGTGCACATATATTAAATATCCAGTGCACATATATTAGATATCCAGTTCACATATATTAGATATCCAGTGCACATACATTAAATATATCCAGTGCACATATATTAAATATCCAGTGCACAAATATTAAATATCCAGTGCACATATATTATATATATCCAGTGCACATATATTAGATATCTAGTGCACATATATTAAATATCCAGTGCACATATATTAAATATCCAGTGCACATATATTAAATATCCAGTGCACCTAGATTAAATATATCCAGTGCACATATAATAAATATCCAGTGCACAAATATTAAATATCCAGTGCACATATATTACATATATCCAGTGCACATATATTAAATATCCAGTGCACATATATTAGATATCCAGTGCACATATAGTAAATATCCAGTGCACATATATTAAATATCCAGTGCACATATATTAGATATCAAGTGCACATATATTAAATATCCAGTGCACATATATTAAATATCCAGTGCACATATATTAAATATATCCAGTGCACATATATTAAATATCCAGTTCACAAATATTAGATATCCAGTGCACATATATTAAATATCCAGTTCACAAATATTAAATATCCAGTGCACATATATTATATACATCCAGTGCACATATATTAAATATCCAGTGCACAAATATTAAATATCCAGTGCACATATATTATCGATCCAGTGCACATATATTAAATATCCAGTGCACAAATATTAGATATCCAGTGCACATATATTAAATATCCAGTGCACATATATTAAATATCCAGTGAACATATATTAAATATCCAGTGCACATATATTAAATATATCCAGTGCACATATATTAAATATCCAGTTCACAAATATTAAATATCCAGTGCACATATATTAAATATTCAGTGCACATATATTAGATATCCAGTGCACATATAGTAAATATCCAGTGCACATATATTAAATATTCAGTGCACATATATTAGATATCCAGTGCACATATAGTAAATATCCAGTGCACATATATTAAATATATCAGGTGCACATATATAAAATATCCAGTGCACATATATTAGATATCCAGTGCACATATATTAAATATATCCAGTGCACATATATTCAACATCCAGTGCACATATATTATATATATCCAGTGCACATATATTATAGATCCAGTGCACATATATTATTTATATCCAGTGCACATATATTAAATATCCAGTGCACAAATATTAAATATACAGTGCACATATATTATATATATCCAGTGCACATATATTAAATATCCAGTGCACATATATTAGATATCCAGTGCACATATATTATATATATCCAGTGCACATATATTAGATATCCAGTGCACATATATTAAATATCCAGTGCACATATATTAAATATCCAGTGCACATATATTAAATATCCAGTTCACAAATATTAAATATCCAGTGCACATATATTATATATATCCAGTGCACATATATTAAATATTCAGTGCACATATATTATATATCCAGTGCACATATATTAAATATCCAGTGCACATATATTAAATATCTTGTGCACATATATTATATATATCCAGTGCACATATATTAGATATCCAGTGCAAATATATTAAATATCCAATGCACATATATTAAATATCCAGTGCACATATGTTAAATATCCAGTGCACATATATTATATATATCTAGTGCACATATATTAAATATCCAGTGCACATATATTAGATATCCAGTGCACATATATTAAATATCCAGTGCACATACATTAAATATATCCAATGCACATATACTAAATATCCAGTGCACATATATTAGATATCTAGTGCACATATATTAAATATCCAGTGCACATATATTAAATATCCAGTGCACATATATTAAATATCCAGTGCACATATAGTAAATATCTAGTGCACATATATTAAATATCCAGTGCACATATATTAGATATCAAGTGCACATATATTAAATATATCCAGTGCACATATATTCAACATCCAGTGCACATATATTATATATATCCAGTGCACATATATTATATACATCCAGTGCACATATATTAAATATCCAGTGCACAAATATTAAATATTCAGTGCACATATATTATAGATCCAGGGCACATATATTAAATATCCAGTTCACAAATATTAAATATCCAGTGCGCATATATTAAATATCCAGTGCTCATATATTAAATATATCCAGTGCACATATATTAAATATTTAGTGCACATATATTAAATATCCAGTGCACATATATTAAATATATCCAGTGCACATGTATTAAATATCCAGTTCACAAATAATAAATATCCAGTGCACATATATTATATACATCCAGTGCACATATATTAAATATCCAGTGCACAAATATTAGATATCCAGTGCACATATATTAAATATCCAGTGCACATATATTAAATATCCAGTGCACATATATTAAATATCCAGTGCACATATATTAAATATATCCAGTGCACATATATTAAATATCCAGTTCACAAATATTAAATATCCAGTGCACATATATTATATATATCCAGTGCACATATATTAAATATTCAGTGCACATATATTAGATATCCAGTGCACATATAGTAAATATCCAGTGCACATATATTAAATATTCAGTGCACATATATTAGATATCCAGTGCACATATAGTAAATATCCAGTGCACATATATTAAATATATCCAGTACACATATATAAAATATCCAGTGCACATATATTAGATATCCAGTGCACATATATTAAATATATCCAGTGCACATATATTCAACATCCAGTGCACATATATTATATATATCCAGTGCACATATATTAGATATCCAGTGCACATATATTAAATATCCAGTGCACATATATTATATATATCCAGTGCACATATATTAAATATCCAGTGCACATATATTAGATATCCAGTGCACATATATTAAATATCCAGTGCACATATATTAAATATATCCAGTGCACATATATTATATATATCCCGTGCACATAAATTAAATATCCAGTGCACATATATTAAATATATCCAGTGCACATATATTCAACATCCAGTGCACATATATTATATATTTCCAGTGCACAAATATTATATATCCAGTGCACATATATTAAATATCCAGTGCACATATATTAAATATCCAGTGCACATATATTATATATATCCAGTGCACATATATTAGATATCCAGTGCAAATATATTAAATATCCAATGCACATATATTAAATATCCAGTGCACAAATATTAAATATCCAGTGCACATATATTAGATATCCAGTGCAAATATATTAAATATCCAATGCACATATATTAAATATCCAGTGCACATATATTAAATATCCAGTGCACACATATTAAATATCCAGTGCACATATATTATATATCCAGTGCACATATATTAAATATCCAGTGCACATATATTAAATATCTTGTGCACATATATTATATATATCCAGTGCACATATATTAGATATCCAGTGCAAATATATTAAATATCCAATGCACATATATTAAATATCCAGTGCACATATATTAAATATACAGTGCACATATATTATATATATCCAGTGCACATATATTAAATATCCAGTGCACATATATTAGATATCCAGTTCACATATATTAGATATCCAGTGCACATACATTAAATATATCCAGTGCACATATATTAAATATCCAGTGCACAAATATTAAATATCCAGTGCACATATATTATATATATCCAGTGCACATATATTAGATATCTAGTGCACATATATTAAATATCCAGTGCACATATATTAAATATCCAGTGCACATATATTAAATATCCAGTGCACCTAGATTAAATATATCCAGTGCACATATAATAAATATCCAGTGCACAAATATTAAATATCCAGTGCACATATATTACATATATCCAGTGCACATATATTAAATATCCAGTGCACATATATTAGATATCCAGTGCACATATAGTAAATATCCAGTGCACATATATTAAATATCCAGTGCACATATATTAGATATCAAGTGCACATATATTAAATATCCAGTGCACATATATTAAATATCCAGTGCACATATATTAAATATATCCAGTGCACATATATTAAATATCCAGTTCACAAATATTAGATATCCAGTGCACATATATTAAATATCCAGTTCACAAATATTAAATATCCAGTGCACATATATTATATACATCCAGTGCACATATATTAAATATCCAGTGCACAAATATTAAATATCCAGTGCACATATATTATCGATCCAGTGCACATATATTAAATATCCAGTGCACAAATATTAGATATCCAGTGCACATATATTAAATATCCAGTGCACATATATTAAATATCCAGTGAACATATATTAAATATCCAGTGCACATATATTAAATATATCCAGTGCACATATATTAAATATCCAGTTCACAAATATTAAATATCCAGTGCACATATATTAAATATTCAGTGCACATATATTAGATATCCAGTGCACATATAGTAAATATCCAGTGCACATATATTAAATATTCAGTGCACATATATTAGATATCCAGTGCACATATAGTAAATATCCAGTGCACATATATTAAATATATCAGGTGCACATATATAAAATATCCAGTGCACATATATTAGATATCCAGTGCACATATATTAAATATATCCAGTGCACATATATTCAACATCCAGTGCACATATATTATATATATCCAGTGCACATATATTATAGATCCAGTGCACATATATTATTTATATCCAGTGCACATATATTAAATATCCAGTGCACAAATATTAAATATACAGTGCACATATATTATATATATCCAGTGCACATATATTAAATATCCAGTGCACATATATTAGATATCCAGTGCACATATATTATATATATCCAGTGCACATATATTAGATATCCAGTGCACATATATTAAATATCCAGTGCACATATATTAAATATCCAGTGCACATATATTAAATATCCAGTTCACAAATATTAAATATCCAGTGCACATATATTATATATATCCAGTGCACATATATTAAATATTCAGTGCACATATATTATATATCCAGTGCACATATATTAAATATCCAGTGCACATATATTAAATATCTTGTGCACATATATTATATATATCCAGTGCACATATATTAGATATCCAGTGCAAATATATTAAATATCCAATGCACATATATTAAATATCCAGTGCACATATGTTAAATATCCAGTGCACATATATTATATATATCTAGTGCACATATATTAAATATCCAGTGCACATATATTAGATATCCAGTGCACATATATTAAATATCCAGTGCACATACATTAAATATATCCAATGCACATATACTAAATATCCAGTGCACATATATTAGATATCTAGTGCACATATATTAAATATCCAGTGCACATATATTAAATATCCAGTGCACATATATTAAATATCCAGTGCACATATAGTAAATATCTAGTGCACATATATTAAATATCCAGTGCACATATATTAGATATCAAGTGCACATATATTAAATATATCCAGTGCACATATATTCAACATCCAGTGCACATATATTATATATATCCAGTGCACATATATTATATACATCCAGTGCACATATATTAAATATCCAGTGCACAAATATTAAATATTCAGTGCACATATATTATAGATCCAGGGCACATATATTAAATATCCAGTTCACAAATATTAAATATCCAGTGCGCATATATTAAATATCCAGTGCTCATATATTAAATATATCCAGTGCACATATATTAAATATTTAGTGCACATATATTAAATATCCAGTGCACATATATTAAATATATCCAGTGCACATGTATTAAATATCCAGTTCACAAATAATAAATATCCAGTGCACATATATTATATACATCCAGTGCACATATATTAAATATCCAGTGCACAAATATTAGATATCCAGTGCACATATATTAAATATCCAGTGCACATATATTAAATATCCAGTGCACATATATTAAATATCCAGTGCACATATATTAAATATATCCAGTGCACATATATTAAATATCCAGTTCACAAATATTAAATATCCAGTGCACATATATTATATATATCCAGTGCACATATATTAAATATTCAGTGCACATATATTAGATATCCAGTGCACATATAGTAAATATCCAGTGCACATATATTAAATATTCAGTGCACATATATTAGATATCCAGTGCACATATAGTAAATATCCAGTGCACATATATTAAATATATCCAGTACACATATATAAAATATCCAGTGCACATATATTAGATATCCAGTGCACATATATTAAATATATCCAGTGCACATATATTCAACATCCAGTGCACATATATTATATATATCCAGTGCACATATATTATAGATCCAGTGCACATATATTATTTATATCCAGTGCACATATATTAAATATCCAGTGCACAAATATTAAATATACAGTGCACATATATTATATATATATCCAGTGCACATATATTAGATATCCAGTGCACATATATTAAATATCCAGTGCACATATATTATATATATCCAGTGCACATATATTAAATATCCAGTGCACATATATTAGATATCCAGTGCACATATATTAAATATCCAGTGCACATATATTAAATATATCCAGTGCACATATATTATATATATCCCGTGCACATAAATTAAATATCCAGTGCACATATATTAAATATATCCAGTGCACATATATTCAACATCCAGTGCACATATATTATATATTTCCAGTGCACAAATATTATATATCCAGTGCACATATATTAAATATCCAGTGCACATATATTAAATATCCAGTGCACATATATTATATATATCCAGTGCACATATATTAGATATCCAGTGCAAATATATTAAATATCCAATGCACATATATTAAATATCCAGTGCACAAATATTAAATATCCAGTGCACATATATTAGATATCCAGTGCAAATATATTAAATATCCAATGCACACATATTAAATATCCAGTGCACATATATTAAATATCCAGTGCACACATATTAAATATCCAGTGCACATATATTATATATCCAGTGCACATATATTAAATATCCAGTGAACATATATTAAATATCTTGTGCACATATATTATATATATCCAGTGCACATATATTAGATATCCAGTGCAAATATATTAAATATCCAATGCACATATATTAAATATCCAGTGCACATATATTAAATATCCAGTGCACATATATTATATATATCCAGTGCACATATATTAAATATCCAGTGCACATATATTAGATATCCAGTGCACATATATTAGATATCCAGTGCACATACATTAAATATATCCAGTGCACATATATTAAATATCCAGTGCACAAATATTAAATATCCAGTGCACATATATTATATATATCCAGTGCACATATATTAGATATCTAGTGCACATATATTAAATATCCAGTGCACATATATTAAATATCCAGTGCACATATATTAAATATCCAGTGCACCTAGATTAAATATATCCAGTGCACATATAATAAATATCCAGTGCACAAATATTAAATATCCAGTGCACAAATATTAAATATCCAGTGCACATATATTAAATTTCCAGTGCACATATATTAGATATCCAGTGCACATATAGTAAATATCCAGTGCACATATATTAAATATCCAGTGCACATATATTAGATATCAAGTGCACATATATTAAATATATCCAGTGCACATATATTCAACATCCAGTGCACATATATTATATATATCCAGTGCTCATATATTATATACATCCAGTGCACATATATTAAATATCCAGTGCACATATATTAAATATATCCAGTGCACATATATTAAATATCCAGTTCACAAATATTAAATATCCAGTGCACATATATTATATACATCCAGTGCACATATATTAAATATCCAGTGCACAAATATTAAATATCCAGTGCACATATATTATAGATCCAGTGCACATATATTAAATATCCAGTGCACAAATATTAGATATCCAGTGCACATATATTAAATTTCCAGTGCACATATATTAAATATCCAGTGCACATATATTAAATATCCAGTGCACAAATATTAGATATCCAGTGCACATATATTAAATTTCCAGTGCACATATATTAAATATCCAGTGCACATATATTAAATATCCAGTTCACAAATATTAAATATCCAGTGCACATATATAATATATATCCAGTGCACATATATTAAATATTCAGTGCACATATATTAGATATCCAGTGCACATATAGTAAATATCCAGTGCACATATATTAAATATTCAGTTCACATATATTATATATATCCCGTGCACATATATTAAATATCCAGTGCACATATATTAGATATCCAGTGCACATATATTAAATATATCCAGTGCACATATATTCAACATCCAGTGCACATATATTATATATTTCCAGTGCACATATATTATAGATCCAGTGCACATATTTTAAATATCCAGTGCACATATATTATATACATCCAGTGCACATATATTAAATATCCAGTGCACAAATATTATATATCCAGTGCACATATATTAAATATCCAGTGCACATATATTAAATATCCAGTGCACATATATTATATATATCCAGTGCACATATATTAGATATCCAGTGCAAATATATTAAATATCCAATGCACATATATTAAATATCCAGTGCACATATATTATATATATCCAGTGCACATATATTAAATATCCAGTGCACACATATTAAATATCCAGTGCACATATATTATATATCCAGTGCACATATATTAAATATCCAGTGCACATATATTAAATATCTTGTGCACATATATTATATATATCCAGTGCACATATATTAGATATCCAGTGCAAATATTTTAAATATCCAATGCACATATATTAAATATCCAGTGCACATATATTAAATATCCAGTGCACATATATTATATATATCTAGTGCACATATATTAAATATCCAGTGCACATATATTAGATATCCAGTGCACATATATTAAATATATCCAATGCACATATATTAAATATCCAGTGCACATATATTAGATATCTAGTGCACATATATTAAATATCCAGTGCACATATATTAAATATCCAGTGCACATATATTAAATATCCAGTGCAAATAGATTAAATATATCCAGTGCACATATAATAAATATCCAGTGCACAAATATTAAATATCCAGTGCACATATATTATATATCTCCAGTGCACATATATTAAATATCCAGTGCACATATATTAGATATCCAGTGCACATATAGTAAATATTCAGTGCACATATATTAAATATCCAGTGCACATATATTAGATATCAAGTGCACATATATTAAATATATCCAGTGCACATATATTCAACATCCAGTGCACATATATTATATATATCCAGTGCACATATATTATATACATCCAGTGCACATATATTAAATATCCAGTGCACAAATATTAAATATTCAGTGCACATATATTATAGATCCAGGGCACATATATTAAATATCCAGTTCACAAATATTAAATATCCAGTGCACATATATTAAATATCCAGTGCTCATATATTAAATATATCCAGTGCACATATATTAAATATTTAGTGCACATATATTAAATATCCAGTGCACATATATTAAATATATCCAGTGCACATGTATTAAATATCCAGTTCACAAATAATAAATATCCAGTGCACATATATTATATACATCCAGTGCACATATATTAAATATCCAGTGCACAAATATTAAATATCCAGTTCACAAATAATAAATATCCAGTGCACATATATTATATACATCCAGTGCACATATATTAAATATCCAGTGCACAAATATTAAATATCCAGTGCAAATATATTATAGATCCAGTGCACATATATTAAATATCCAGTGCACAAATATTAGATATCCAGTGCACATATATTAAATATCCAGTGCACATATATTAAATATCCAGTGCACATATATTAAATATCCAGTGCACATATATTAAATATATCCAGTGCACATATATTAAATATCCAGTTCACAAATATTAAATATCCAGTGCACATATATTATATATATCCAGTGCACATATATTAAATATTCAGTGCACATATATTAGATATCCAGTGCACATATAGTAAATATCCAGTGCACATATATTAAATATTCAGTGCACATATATTAGATATCCAGTGCACATATAGTAAATATCCAGTGCACATATATTAAATATATCCAGTGCACATATATAAAATATCCAGTGCACATATATTAGATATCCAGTGCACATATATTAAATATATCCAGTGCACATATATTCAACATCCAGTGCACATATATTATATATATCCAGTGCACATATATTATAGATCCAGTGCACATATATTATTTATATCCAGTGCACATATATTAAATATCCAGTGCACAAATATTAAATATACAGTGCACATATATTATATATATATCCAGTGCACATATATTAGATATCCAGTGCACATATATTAAATATCCAGTGCACATATATTATATATATCCAGTGCACATATATTAAATATCCAGTGCACATATATTAAATATCCAGTGCACATATATTAGATATCCAGTGCACATATATTAAATATATCCAGTGCACATATATTAAATATATCCAGTGCACATATATTATATATATCCCGTGCACATAAATTAAATATCCAGTGCACATATATTAAATATATCCAGTGCACATATATTCAACATCCAGTGCACATATATTATATATTTCCAGTGCACAAATATTATATATCCAGTGCACATATATTAAATATCCAGTGCACATATATTAAATATCCAGTGCACATATATTATATATATCCAGTGCACATATATTAGATATCCAGTGCAAATATATTAAATATCCAATGCACATATATTAAATATCCAGTGCACAAATATTAAATATCCAGTGCACATATATTAGATATCCAGTGCAAATATATTAAATATCCAATGCACATATATTAAATATCCAGTGCACATATATTAAATATCCAGTGCACACATATTAAATATCCAGTGCACATATATTATATATCCAGTGCACATATATTAAATATCCAGTGCACATATATTAAATATCTTGTGCACATATATTATATATATCCAGTGCACATATATTAGATATCCAGTGCAAATATATTAAATATCCAATGCACATATATTAAATATCCAGTGCACATATATTAAATATCCAGTGCACATATATTATATATATCCAGTGCACATATATTAAATATCCAGTGCACATATATTAAATATCCAGTGCACAAATATTAAATATCCAGTGCACATATATTATATATATCCAGTGCACATATATTAGATATCTAGTGCACATATATTAAATATCCAGTGCACATACATTAAATATCCAGTGCACATATATTAAATATCCAGTGCACCTAGATTAAATATATCCAGTGCACATATAATAAATATCCAGTGCACAAATATTAAATATCCAGTGCACATATATTACATATATCCAGTGCAAATATATTAAATATCCAATGCACATATATTAAATATCCAGTGCACATATATTAAATATCCAGTGCACATATATTAGATATCCAGTGCACATACATTAAATATATCCAGTGCACATATATTAAATATCCAGTGCACAAATATTAAATATCCAGTGCACATATATTATATATATCCAGTGCACATATATTAGATATCTAGTGCACATATATTAAATATCCAGTGCACATACATTAAATATCCAGTGCACATATATTAAATATCCAGTGCACCTAGATTAAATATATCCAGTGCACATATAATAAATATCCAGTGCACAAATATTAAATATCCAGTGCACATATATTACATATATCCAGTGCACATATATTAAATATCCAGTGCACATATATTAGATATCCAGTGCACATATAGTAAATATCCAGTGCACATATATTAAATATCCAGTGCACATATATTAGATATCAAGTGCACATATATTAAATATATCCAGTGCACATATATTCAACATCCAGTGCACATATATTATATATATCCAGTGCACATATATTATTTACATCCAGTGCACATATATTAAATATCCAGTGCACATATATTAAATATATCCAGTGCACATATATTAAATATCCAGTTCACAAATATTAAATATCCAGTGCACATATATTATATACATCCAGTG